>NC_031799.1:34342502-34399963 GCF_001522545.3 Parus major | reverse complement strand
CTCTTCTCTTCTCTTCTCTTCTCTTCTCTTCTCTTCTCTTCTCTTCTCTTCTCTTCTCTTCTCTTCTTTTCTCTTTTCTCTTTTCTCTTTTCTCTTTTTTCTCTTTTCTCTCTCTCTTTCCTTTTCTTTCTCTTTCCCTTTCTCTTTCTATTTCTCTCTCTCTCTTCCTTCCTTCCTTCTGCACTTTGCGCGCACTTCTGCACTTCCCCTCTTCTTTCATTCCCCACTTCCTTTCCCACTTCCTCACTTCCTTCCACACTTACTCTTTTCTCATTTGAAATACCTTCACTTCCCTGGAACAGTTTAATTCCTGAAAGAATACTTTTTTGCTTTTATGCTTGGAATAATAAAAGTCATTAATTTTTTCAGCTTTTGGTTTCATTCATACACATTGTATCACTTAATAAGGAAAGGAGGTATTTAATACAGTCTGAAGAATTAAAAAGAGAGCAGTCCTTGAATTAGCAAAGAGTATCTAGTGGTAAAGAAAGGATTTTCTCAGTTTGCTAGTGATGGTTAATCCTGCTTTACATCTTTGGTACAAAAACATGCTTTTTAACAGTGTGCTAAAAAACTCCAGTTTCTTTGCATTTAATTAGCTGAATGTAGAAAATTTCTGACTCATTCTTTAGCAACATTATTCTATACATTATATTTTGTGAACTCAGACCCTGATATTTTTTTCATGTTTTGTTTTCACTTTGTAGTGAACTGCAAGCCAGGATAATTCAACACAGTGTCTAAAATTTCAGTTTTCAATAGCCATATAGGCATGTATTGCTTTACTTGGATTTATCTCAAGCCCTAGATGCTGCAGTTCAATCTGAGAATGCGTGCAGACAGTAGACATCGGAAAATATGTCCCTGTGTAAACACAATATAGCTGAACCTGTTTGTCAGGATGCAAAGGTGTATGAAAGGACACTGCACTTGGTGCCCCAAAGGGAAAATATGATGTACTGTACAAGGCACAGTATTAATCATAGCTGATATTTCTGGACAATAAAGTAGAGTAATCCTTGTGAACAATCTTTCTTCAAGGATAAAAATGGAAAATAAGGAACTGGCAGTATTATATGAAACTACGTAGCCTGACATAGGACAAAGCTAGAAGCACCTCAGAAATCTCATTTGGAAAACAGCTTAATAATTGCTACATGGTTTATTTGGGCTAGGGTAATTTTTCATCCTTTTGCTTCATGGTTATTATTTTGCTTCCACCACAGACACATGGTCTCCTTGTAAAGTTAGCAAACCTGTAATAAGTGAAAGTATTTGTCCATTTAGACTTGTAGAGTTCACAAATTTAGACCATTTCTCCCACAGAAGGAAAAATGTAATTCTAATTTCAAAACCCCCAGGAACCGAGTGTGCAGGCAATGATGTTGTCACCACTCCTACAAGACACTTCAGCTATTAGATATCTGATATGTACCAGTATCATGTGATGAAACATAAATTACATGATGGGACACAGCGGGTTCCATTTTAAAGCAACATTTCTTTTCATAATGAATGTACTGAACCAACCTGGGTTGGCATATAATTTTAGGGCAGCAAGACTGAGAATGCAATGAAGAGATTTTGTAAAGTTCTGACAACATAGTGGCTGGAGCACTGGAATCGTTCTCTGGCCTTGAACAGAATCAAGTTCTTTTGATTATTAACTGTGCTTTGTAAGTATGGAGCCTTTCTAAAAGCAGAAAACTATGCTAAAATAAAGAGAAACAACATCCTTATATATCTGGATTGAAAATGGTGAAGAAAAGAAATACAAGAAATTGTACAGCTACACAAAAAACACTGAAAGTTCTGCCCTCTGAACACCAAAATCAATACTTTAACATTCCCCATGTAAAAGATTGTCACATTTTTTAGACTAGAAACCCTGAACAGATGACTTACTTCACAGGATAGACAAAGAAATACTATCAGTGGATAAACAACAGAGTGTGATTGATGTTCCTAAATAACAGATAGGAAAGAAATAGTATTGATTAGGATTCAATATGTCTTACCATATAATTTCTGGTGGGGCGTATGTAGGATCCTTCCTCTCAATTTCCAAAAAAGTATGCATGGAGATGTGTCCAAACTTTGCGGGGGAAGCCCTGCACATTTTCAGGTAGTGTACAGTAGGCTTCTGTCTCCGTGATTATTTGAGAAGCTTTTATAGGACAAAGCAGTGTCTTTGCCCAATGTTATTTAATTTTTGTGTCACTTCACATCTGCTCTCCAGATCAAGATATTTATGTTTAGCTGGTGGTCTCAGACCTCTTGGCACCAGAGATGACCCTCTGTCAGGCATTTGTTCTGGCCTGGGCTACTTCTTCCATATGCAGCAGCTGAGGTGTTAGAGGGGTGTGGGGGAGTCATGCCACAGGGCTCCTCCCCTGGTGTCTCATTTCATGCCCCCAAATTTAGTGTTCTGGTGCTTCATATTCCAAGGGGTAGATAAACTCAGGCTGCTGCCAATGCTATTACTTATCCAACAAGTCAACAGCAAACTGTCAAGTGGCACCTTTCAAGCACTTCACAGATGTCATTTATTTTAAAATATTTGCTTGGGTTTAAATTTTTTATATAAAATACAAAATTAATGTGGTAAACAGTGAAAGTGAGAAATATTTTATGAACACATTTACCAAAATAAAAAGCACTCCTCATGTTGCTGCCTAATGATGGAGCATTTTAAGAACACTCCTATAATACTATTCTTTGTTGTCTGATCCATAGCTTAGTGTAGTAGGATTTAATTTTTGGTGTCACCATGAAATGCAGTGTGCAGCATATGAAATGTTAATGTAATGCATAAATGTGCAATTAAAAAAACCAAGGTGATGTAAAGAAGGAAGTATTAAATAGCTGAAATATTCCACAGTTGGCGGGTGCCATTAGGCACAAAAATATTGGATTTTTTTACCCATTCATGTTTTAACATAATTCCCTTCTTTTTCTTTCTTTTAATCTCTGAACTTAAGTTTTCAGTCTGCACTGAGAGGAACCAAACATCTCTTAAGCCAGACTTAATATTGCACTGATAAATATAGAGAGTATTGACCTTTCTACAGTTGTAACCAGTCAAACTCCAATGCTGTCAGTGAAGCTACACCACTAAACATCAGCTGAAGTTTAACTTGCTTGGGCAACAAGCACCAATTAGGGATATTCTATAAGGACAGCAAGAACTATTAAAAATTGCTTATTTATTTTCAATTTATGAAAATTAAGAGGTTATTTTGAGATTCAACACTGTCTC
Source organism: Parus major (assembly GCF_001522545.3). Lineage (NCBI taxonomy): Eukaryota > Metazoa > Chordata > Aves > Passeriformes > Paridae > Parus > Parus major. The sequence goes on along the minus strand of NC_031799.1, from coordinate 34,396,704 downwards.
TGCATATTTTCCACAATACTCTTCGCTCCTGGATTTGTATGGCTGACATAAGCCCAGCACTGACTAACTTGTGTGTTTCACCTTGCCTTGATTCAGAATCTCAGCCTGACAGTTTTCAAGAAGCATTTGGATTATGCTCTCAGGCGCATGGTGTGACACTTGGGGTAGACCTGTGCAGGGCTAAGAGTTGAACTTGATAATCCTTGTAGGCCCCTTCCAACTCAGCATATTCTGTGGTACGATGATATGATGCATGATAATATACAAATGACAGTATAACCTCTGTAGGTAGACAGAGGAAAACCTGGTGAAATTTAATCTCTGTTACTCATGCTGAGAGTCATCACAATGTCCCACAGGTCACTATGATTACTAAAGTTCTTAGAAATGCCCCTGCCAGAATTAAGGTGCAAACAAGACCATATGCCAGTGACAAGAGTGTGGGTTTTATTTGACACAGAGAGAGAGAGAGAGAGAGAGAGAGAGAGAGAGAGAGTAGGAGGTGGGAGGGACAGAAAGAGAGTGACAGGGACAGAATAAGGAAAGTATCACATCTCCATGGATCCCAGTGATGTTCCATTGACTCTCCAGTGACCCTCTCCAGCTGGTCTTCTTGGTGGTGAAGGTCCCCCGCAAAAGCAGAGAATCCAGTGGGTTAATATATGCCCAGGACAGGTAGGGAAATTAAGGCACCTCCCTGGCGGGGTTGGGGGAGTTTGCCATTGTCTCTTACAGACTCCGGGTTTGCTGCATCATACGCAATACTGTGGTGCAAGGCTTCAGGAATGACTCTGGAGGGCACTTCATGGGGCTTTTGATGGATTAAGGCACCCCCTCATCTGCCTCTCATGTGAATATCCCTATGGGGATATGGCCTGTGGGGAAGAATCTCTTCTGCATTTAGCTTTCTTGTGGATGCATTCCTCTCCTACAGCTTTGCTTGTTTTTTCATAGCCTGAGATGGTTAAAGAATGGGTTTTTCTTTTATTTAATCTTAGTGGTTTAACTGATAGTCCAAAGTCCCAGGCAGGTATCTTCAGGGAAGCTTCCTTGGTTATAGCTTTTTTATACAGTTTTTGTTATAATGAGGAAAACTTTATAGCAATGTTTGAAGCATGAACTATTTCAGTGTCTGACAACAGGGAACCACTCAATAAAGGACTGAGCAATGAGATGGCATACGTAGGCTGCTGCTGCAGTTTAACCCCAGTAGAGAGCTGAGCACCATACAGCCACTCTTCCCCTCATATGATGGGAAAAGGAAGAATAGAAGGATAAAATGAAAATTCTCATGAGCTGAGATACAGACAGATTAATAATTTTTTTAAGGGGGGAGTGGGAGGGGATGAGGAGGGTAAGGGAAAGAAAAGGAAACAAAAAACCTAGAGAAACAAATTACGCAAGAGAAAAAAATTGCTTATGACCTACTGATCCATGTCCACCCTGTGTTTGATAACCAGCAGTCCCCATCATTCTCCACCCCTCAGCTTTCTCTGCTCAGCAAGGCATCACATGGAATAACTCAGTTGGCATCAGCTGTCCCAGCTCCATGCCTTCCAAACAACATGTGCACCCCCAGCCCACTTGCCGGCAGAATGAGGAGCAGAAGAGGCATTCATGCTGTGTAAACACTGCTCAGCAGTAATGAAAACATCCCCAAGTTATCAACACTGTTTCCAGCACAAATCCAAAACACAGTTCCACATTAATTATTGTGAAGAAATTTAGCACTGCCCCAGTCAAAACTAATGCAAATGTGAAAAGTCAGAGAATCAGCATCCATTCATATCTCTTTCTGATCTTGTAGAGAGAAATGCAAAGCTAGGACACAAGATTCGTGGATAATTTAATGTCCTCTTTAATCTAAAGATACTGTATAATTGTCCTTGATTTATCTGATCTAAACATCCGATTTGGGGCATAAATTGTAATGTTGTAGTTGTGTGCTTTATGGCAAAAAGTGACATAAAATAATCTCTGGAGGAAAAAAGTTGAAGTTTAAAACTCAGAAATTTCTGTTATCTTGTATATTAGTTCTCAAGTGTTTAAGTATTCAACAGTTCATAACGCATATAATTTGAAACAATAACTAATCTACACAGGCTGTTTTAATAGGCAGGTGGTAGTAATAATTAATTTCTCTTTGAAAGACAATGAAAATGTCATAGTCATTACAATTAAGAGTATAATATTATGATGGTTTGGCATTTAGGGGAAAAAAAGTAAAAAAACATGGAAGTGAAGGCTTTGAGAGAGAGGCTGATGGGAGTTTTTTCTTTGCTTGAGACCTGGCCAATAGCTGGCCATTTCTGAGTATTGACAATGTAGCTCACCATGGAGAAGTGAGATCAACCCTGTGAATACCAGATTTTAAACATATTTTGCCCTTCTCCTAATCCATATCTCACAAAATAAGTAAGTTTCCTGGTGATTTTTTTAGCTAATGCTTTAAAACAACCACATTACTTTGTGCATTGTCCAGGAAATTAAATTGGCGAATTTAAACTACTACAAATTTATATACATATATACATATATATATTTATATATACACACATGAAACCTTTTGATTTCCTTCCTTCTCTGTTGCCGATTTACTTGAAAAAAAAGTCATAAAAATAATGTAAAAAGTATTCTTTTTCTTCCACAAATTTGTGATGTGTTCATATCTGGATTCTATTCCAGAGTGTTTAAATTGTGAGTTTGAATAAATTTAAACTATTGTCTTAAGTGTAAATGTCCAGCTAATTTTTATTGACCAGCACATTTGAAGCTAGAAATTAAGCCATGGGGTCAACATCTTTTTCACTTCTGCATATCAACATTAAACTGACCTTCACAAATACTCTAGTATTTTAGAGTAAAAAAAAAATTGAAACATTGCAGCCAGACCTACTTCAAGGCTTCACGCAGTTTACAAGAAGTAACTCCCACAAATACAAAACTCACAATTACCAGCAAAATTGGATCTGTCTTACTAGAGGTACTATAAGCCAGAAACTTTGTACTCAGACAGCAGTGGGTGGGCTGAGGGATGAGAAGAGGTGATCAGCACCCACAGAGAAGGCCCTGCTGGGGTTTTCTCTAAAGACCCTGTTTCTCACTAACAGACATGAAGCAAAAGGCAAGCAAGATCTATGGCTGCTACCAGCAGCCCATTCAAACACAGAAATCTCCTGTCCAAGACCCCAAGTCACTTCACTTGAGCTGAGAGTCTGTCCCATACCCCACCTAAATTTGTTCTTCAGACCCAGATATTTCTCCCTTCCACAGAAGCTCTTCCAGGCCTTATTTCATTCCCAAATATTAAATCCAGGACAAACTGATAATATTTCCATTATCTGTAATATTAGTAACAGCAACAGTAGCTGTGTTAGAAGTATTAAATAGCTCAAGCTAGCACCTCCTAATTCCAGATCCTTGGCAGTAAACATGGAACCAGAACCAACCCTGTTGGTCCTGTGAGAGTATTCACTTTTCAGCAAGGCAGTATGTAGCCTTCTCAGACTTCAGAGAGCCCAGAGGAAAATGCTGATGCAACTTGGCTACTCCTCTGAAACTTGTCTTTGAAGCTCTTCCATTTCTTTTGCACAAAAACTCCATAGGGTTAGTTTTAAGCTCTTGCCTTCTCTCCTGACCTGTCTTTGACAAATCTGTCCAGAAGGAGAATACTAAACTCAGTTCTCACCTGCAGCTGCAAATCTCAGTGGAAGTCATTGAACAAGATCACTTTTTGTGCTATTTTTACTGTGTAACTTTAACCTTGCAATGTAAGTTACACAGATGGAATTGATTTCAGTAGAATTGTCTTAGATGTTTATGAGAGCACACTTGATCCATCAGTAGATTATGCAAGAGATGAGCAGAGTGAAATCCTGTTACCTTAAGCAGGAGACAGTTTGCACCTTACAAAACAAATCATAATGTCAATCTGGATTATAAACTGGTTTCTAAAGTTTATCAAGAATATGTTTTTCTGTAACAGTCTGCTGCAGAAGGAACAATCTTTTTCACCATGTGCAAGCTATGTCTTATATTGCAGTGTTTTCTCCTAAGTTTCTACCTCCTAGAAGGACAAAACAGTCTTCTGAAGAAATCCTAAAGATATATTTTTCAGTTCAAAGAAATAGTATGTATAATGGAATGCTTATTTAATTATGTAATTATTTACAACAATTCCTAATTTATGTAAAATAAAGTTTGCTTAAATAAAACATTTCCAAGTGAAATCAGCTCTGGTCAGAGGAGTTTCTGTTACAACACTGTTATATGTAAACAGAAGACAGGATGAATATGAATTGCAAAACCTGTTTGAGAGTATAGACAGTTTTTACTTCTTTTGGCTCCTCTTCACCACTTTTACAAAACTCCTTTTACATTTGTGTTCCCTCCTACCCTGCCACTTGCTCTTTTCAATTTTTTACCTTACTCTTCTCTTGATTTTATTCCCCTTTTTTCTCTAATACAAGAAAATAATGCTAAAAACCATTTACAAATGTACTTCTATGTTCCTTTGCCAAGGCTTTAAACAGAAATCCTTTGGACTACAGGGACAGTCTCCATGACCATCTACCTCTCTTTTTTCTCCTTTGTGTAATCATTCACCACTTTCTGTTCCATTGCCCATCTTGAACGTATGGATCGCACAAGAAAGAGGCTACCTAGAAAAGCACCCTGTTTTTTTCACTCCTACCCATGCTATGTTGTCCCAAGGAATTTAAGTTTCCCTTTTCAACAGAAAATGTAAGTCACTGTATACAAAATACCTCCAACTCCTCTTCCATAACTTTACATGGCAAATCAAGGTTTCAGAAGGGTGCCATTAAATTTTTGTGGTTGAGATGTTTCTAACACAGTGACTTTTCTTCTTTCAAAGCTTCTGATTATTTAATGATTGGCAAACTCTTACCGGTGTAAATTGTCAGAATTCCACCAGAAACCTTCCCATTCTCCCATCAGTTCACCTGACACCTATGGATGACACAACACTCTCAGAGACATGACTGATGGCTCAGAGACATGGACTCAGAGCTGAGGACCCCAGAGCCTTCCAGCTCAGAGGAAGAAGGAAGGAGGTCCTGAGCTGAACAGGCATTTAGAGTATGTCTGAATTTCCCCAGTCTCAAATCTGATAGCCCAGTATAGCAAATCACTGTGATGCCAAGTTGCAAGGATTTACTGACATGGACAAATTCTATTTAGATGGTGGCTTACTTACAGACTGCACCTTTACCTTTCACAAGATCTGCAGATTAACTATGCCAGTGCTTTCTGAGTAGTAGCTGCAAGATTTTACAAGAAGTGAAATAATGGCATAAGAGATGTTTTGTTGCTAAATTTGTGGGATTATTAAACTCCTTTTAATTCAGAAATATTTACCAAAACACAGAGAATCTCTAAATGCTTGAAGATAATGGATATGAACAAAGCCATTTATTCAAACAAACAGCCCCTTTGAAGGGCTTTTCTGGACAATAGACAAATCCAGAGAGTGCCTCACGTGGCATTTGACAGGACTCTTTCGGGTATAGTTTAAATTACTCAAGCCCCAAAGGGGCCTACACCACATCCTTTGGGAGGCAGTTTCACAAACCAGTAGACCTTGCACAGGTAAAGCAGCCTAAAATGCTCTCTCCAAGGTAATCTTTTACTCTTGCATACCCTTCCAGATTTCTTGCAGCATTATGAAGAAGTGCTTCTTATACCCCGCATAAGCAGGTGGAAATCTGATGGAGATGAAGGTGCTGTCAGCTCCACACCATTTATACCATTATGGTTGTGAGATGAGCTTTTATAATTTTTATGCACTGAAACTAAACTATGAGTTGCAAGGTGAAAGAATAATCTTGCTGAGACATTTTGTTCAGCTTTAGAAAGGGTGCTTGTAAACCAATGAGGGACAAATGGCACAAGCCTTGGCATTTGTAGTCACAAATTGAAACACTTAACAAACAGGCAGGAATGTTTATCCCACCAGGAAGAAGGGATTAAGCAGGATCCAGTCCTGAAGGCTGGATCTTTGAACTTGCTTTAGGCTTCCTAACCAGAAATAATAGTGAGATACTGACAGATATGAGGATAGTAACAAAGTCAAGAATGGTATGGAGAGAAATGAGAGGAATCTGAAAGACAACCAACTAACACTGCCTACATATATCCCCAACAAGTACTGGACATCTGCAGGAGATACGTATGTAAATGGATTAGAGCCCTGGAATAGTTAGCGAGTTCTCCATCTCACTGCAATATACAGAATAGATAAACAAATAGTGGGCATATGTGATATATATTTAGATTGTGCATTAGACTTTAAAATCTCTGTCTAACTGAATGCATTAGCCTGTATTTTCTGTTTATGCCTCTGGGATGCCATGGAAACATAGCGCTGAATCGTAATGGGTCTCTCCTGGCAATAAATAAACAAAGTCTTTGTCTGTTCATGTTTCAATTTCTTTCTTTTTCTTTTTATTCATGTAATTTACAGTTTCAGAAGGAAAACAGACTTACCCCCACCCATTGTCTTTGGTTGCAAGGCATGCCTAAAATAAATGCAAAATGCACCTTCTAGTGGCCACTGTGGCTTCCTATACAGCTGCTACTACCATCAGTAAGCAGTGAATGCCACCTATTTGTGTTGAACTTCCTTCTGAGGAAAAATGTGGCCTTTCTAATTGAACCTGGAGTCAGGGTTGCTTTAGTAAATTGCAGCCTAACCTAAAGAGCACTTAATATACTCATTGAATTTGAAAGCTGTTCTTTTCCTTGCAACTTTAAGAGGCTCCAGCCAGTCCCTTTTTCTATAGACGGTAACAATGTTCATTGCCTTTAAACTGCTCCTCCAAATCAATGACACACTATCACTTCCCATGCTCCAGAGCTTATTAAAGCAAACCAAAGCAATCATCCCCATCAGGCTAATGCACAGGAGCAAGGTGAAACTCTAAGCACCAAGTGATAGAAATACCAAGTATCACACAGCATCAGTTTGCCATCTGGCACCTGCTGTCCCTGTCTGAAATGAATAAAGTCATTGAGAGGGGATGTTGTGCAGTAACATGAGTAATAGAAAGGCTGATAATTATCTGTGTGGAGAAGTGGGCAGCTTTAATTAGACTACTCAAATCTGAAGAGTCAACTGAATCCAAAGGCAGTAACCTCCGCCATGGAGGGCAGCCATATGGTTGCTCTCATGCTTTCAGGTCAGACTGAAATTCAGCAGGGACCTTCGTCACTAATTTAGAAATGCAGAGCCATGTGCTTGACTCCACATCTGTCAGGTAGTTCTCGGGCAGGAACTACAGCAATACCAGGTATGAAGACTTGGTGCAATGCACACTAGAGTCCCTGCTGTACCATGTCTGAGTAACAAACTGACTTTCCTACCACCCCATCAGATCAGCCCTGGGAAGAGGGAAGCAGGAAAAAAGAACAAGGGTACAAAATGCCCTTAGGGGTGACATTCAAGTGTATGGGTCTCCAGCATAAGGGTGAAACTGTTTAGCAGCCTTGGCTCTCAGAAATGCACACGGGCTCATGAACTGAGGCTGATCTCCCAGGTGGTGCAACTGATTTTATTATGAATTCGAGTCATGTCATGAAACATTACTGTGCAGGGAGCCAGATGGTGAAGACTTGGTCTTGGAAACTGTGGGTAAAATATGTGAGCCTTAAAAAACTTTTCTCTTAACCTTCTCCCAACCTGAATGTATGTACATAAAGTAAAATACATGGGTTGCTTTCTCTTCTTGCTTTTTCTTTTTCTGCTTCCAGAAGCATCAATCAGTTGTTCATTCATATTCTGATTTTCCTTTTTCTAACCTGACCATCAGGCTAGGAGAATAAATATTTTAAGTTAAAGAAGTAATGATATACTTAATGGTTTTCTGGTAATCCCTGGAGAATAAAGCAAGAGTTTTCAGAACCCATAGAGTACATAAGGGAACAAGCAGACCATCACACTATGTATTGCAGAGAGATATCAACAAAGAATCTAGTCATGATAACCAGATGAGAAAAGTAAGCGCATAGATGGACTTAGTTTGGTTTGTTTTTCTAGGATTTGCAATATCTTTAACACTTTGACTGTACTTCTCTTTTGGACATCATTTTACACCAGAAGGCAGTAGACTGTGAGGAATCTACCACGCAGAGAATGACCATTCTCATCAACTGCCTTCCTCCTCCTGGGTCACGTATGGCTACAGTAGAGTCTCCTGCCCTGCTCCTGGCCAGCAAAGAGAAGGAGCAGATGCTCCCCCAGGAAGTAACTTGCTATTTGTGGAGATGGCAGCAGTACAACCATGGACCAAGAGTGATGTTGGATGCAAGAAAACTTGGGACTTTGCAGTTGGGCTTGAATCAAACAAATACCTATATGAGGGCCCAGTGGGCAGTACAGCGTGAGCTACTCTCAGCCCAGAGAGCTATAAATTCCAATTTGGCACTAGCATACAACCCAGCTATTCGGGGCTTCCCATACCTTCAGTCATCTGGGGGAACCACAAAAAAACATGAATATTGATGACTGATAAATGTTAAATTGTAAGCTATAACTGGTTTAAATGTAACTTGGTTATAATTACCTTTTCTTATATTGTCACTCTGGTTGGATACAGGATTTTAAGTGGTAACATTCCCAGTGGCAGAGTCAAGAAGCCCTGCTGTCCACAGCACTTACTTTCACATAGAGAGATTTGGGAAAAACTGCCAGTAGGATGAATTGTTCAGAAAAATATCAAGTTCGTGTCAGTGTCTGCTTCTTTCAGTATCTGTGCGGCACCAGATTTTGTGAAACTTTACATAACACAGAAGTCAGTCTTATGCTCTTGCCAGGCATTCTTTAACTATGTAACTAGAGTTAAACATCACACTTTGTATAAGCAGAGAACACCAGCACAGAGCAGCTAAAATTATTACAGAAGGTTCCGGGCATTTGAGGCTGGAGCCATCTGTAAATGTACAAAAATGCATGACCTAATCTCATTAGATTAGCTGCTATAACCAGATAGCTACTATTTCAGCTGAGGCCAATCAAGTCAAAAATATGCCTTTAAATCACAGGGTTTTTTCATGGAAAAGAGAGACAGACAGATGGCTACAGAATATAGCTACATCAAGCTGCATCAAGCACTGTGGTAGGTTGACCTTGGCTGGACACCAGGTACCCACCAAAGTGACTCTTGCACTCCCCTCCTGAGGGGCACAGAGAGGAGAAAATATAACGAAAGTCTCATGGGTCAAGATAAGGACAGGAAAACATCACTCACGGCAAAAAATGATTCAACACGGGCAAATAAGTCTATTACAAATCAAGTTAGAATTGGATAATAAGAAATATAACCAAATCTTAAAACACCTTCCCTCAATCTGTCTCTTCTTCCTGGATTTAAGGTGGCTCCCAAATTCTTTACCTCAGGGAGGTGGGGAATGGAAATTGTGGTCAGTTCATCACACATTGTCTCTGCCACTCCTTCCTCCTCCAGGGTAGGACTCCTCACAATCTCCCCCTGATCCAGCATGGGGTCCCTCCTATGGCACACAGTCCTCCATTAACTTTTCCAGTGTGAGTCCCTCTACACGCTGCCATTCTTCATGAACTGCTCTAATGTGGGTCCCTTCCACAGAATTCAGTCCTTCAGGAACAGACTGTTCCACCATGGGATCTCCTAGCCGTCACAGGTCTTGCCAGTCAACTTGGCTCAGAGTAGGCTTCTCTCTTCTTGGGGACACAGGTCCTAGCTGCAACCTGCCACAGTGCAGGCTCCTCTCTTCGTGGGGTCACAGCCTCTTTGTGCATCCAGCTGCTCTGAAACTCTGTCATCATGGGCTACAGGTCGATCTCTGCATTTCCATGGACCTCCATGGGCTGCAGGCACACAGCTGCCTCACCATGGTCTACACCACAGGCTGCAGGGGAATCTCAGCTTCAGCGCATGGAGCACCTTCTCCCCCTTCTTCTTCATTGACTTTGTTTTCCACAAGGCAGTTTCTCCCACATGTTCTCACCCTTTTTTTTCATCCAATTTTTGTGTCATAGGCTACACAAACCCATCATGACTTCACATTACTTTGACTTCACATGCAGCACTGATGTTTCCCAGAGAACTTAATGATTTGACTGCATTTACCCTCTGTCCCTTTTTTATTAACATGTTCAGCTCAGGTTGTTAATTAGATTAAAGCAGTGGCTGCATATATAACTCACGATTCTTTAACCACTCCATATGCAGGACAACAATGCTTGTAAACCTGGAAAAACAGATGAGAAGGCCAAGGTATTCAACAATGTTTTTGCCTTTGTCCTCAACAGCAACTTCTCTTTCCATGACTCTTGAGTGGATAGACAGGAGGATGGGGACTGGGACAGTAAAGTCTCTCCCACTGTAAGTAAAGATCAGGACCATCTAGGGAACATGAGGATACATAAGTCTATGGGACCCAATGAGATGCATCCCAAAGTCCTGAGGGAATGGCTGATGTAGTTCTAAGCCACTCTCCCTGACATTTCTAAAATCATGACATTTAGGTGAAGTCACAGGGGACTGGAAAAAGGTAAACACTGTACCCATCCTAATAAAGGGTAGAAAGGAGGACACTGGAACTGTCAGCTCTCCTTCTATGCCTGGGAAATGATGGAACAGATCCTCCTAGAAACTGTGCTAAGGCATGGGAAGGACAGGGAAGTGATCAGAGATAGTGCAGCTCCACCAAGGGCAAGTCCTGCCTGACCAACCCAGCAGTCTTCTATGATAGATTGACTACATCAGTGGACAAAGGAAGATGTCATGTCTGGACTTCTGTAAATGTAAATATGTAAATATGAAAAATGTAAATATAGTCTTCCACAACATCCAGCTCTCTTAATTGTAGCAAGATCAATTTGATGGGTGGACATAAGCACATATATAAGGATAAGAAGGTGGCTAGACAGTCACAGGTAGACAGATGGACATCAGTGACAAGACCCTCAGGATCCATACTGGATCAATATCTGCATTAATGACAGAGACGAAGGGATCAATGAACCCTCAGCAAAAGTGCAGATGACACCTAGCAGAGCAGTTGCCACACCTGAAGGACTGAATGCCATTGAGGGACCTGGACAAGATCAAGTGTGCCCATGGAAACCTTGAGAGGTTCAACAAGACCAAGGGTCTGGGAAATCCCAGGTACCAACACATGCTGGGGGATAGACAGACAAAGAGCAGCCCTGGCCAGAAGGACTTGGGGGTGCTGGTGGATGGGAGGCTGGACATGACCCAGCCATGGGCACCCACAGCCCAGAGAGCCAAACAGGCCCTGGGCTGCATCCAGAGCACCGTGGGCAGCAGGACCAGGGAGGGGATTCTGCCCACACTGCTCTGCTCTGCGTTGGTGGGACCCCACCTGGAACCCTGCATCAGCTCTGGGGTCCTCAGAATAGGAAGGACATGGAGAGAGTCCAGAGGAGGGCCATAAAAACAATTAGAGGAGTTGATCTCTCCTGTGAGGAAAGGCTGAGAGAATTAGGACTGTTCAGCTGGGAGAAGAGAAGGGTTTGGGACTACCTAATTGCAGCCTTTTAGTACCCAAAGTTCTTACCTACAAGTAAGATGGAGAGAGACTCTTCACAAGAGCAGGACAAGAGGAAATGGCTTTAAATGGAAAGAGAGCAGGTTTAGATTGGATATTAAGAAAAAATTCTTTTCTGTGAGTGTAGTGCAGCACTGGCATTGGCTGTTCAGAGAGGTTGTGCATCCACATTCTTGGAAGTGTTAAGAACAAGCTGGATGGGATGCTGGTCTAGTGGAAGCTGTCTCTGTCCATGGCAGGGAGATTGAAATAAGCTAGTTTTTGTAAGGTGCCTTCCAATTCAAGCCATTCTATGATTCTATCAAAAGAGAATGATCTAATCATTGTGATGGTAAATGCTGCAGAAGGTTAATATTAACATCAACTTACACTTACTGGTGTGTGACATTTGTCATCACTACAGTCCTGTGTGCTCCCCAGCTCTAAGAGAAAGATTGATTCTTGGTTGAGTTTGAAAAAACTGAACTGAATTCTGAATTTCTGTAAGTGTTTTTTATCTACATAGTGAGGTTTTGGAATATTTAAAATGCAGATCTTCATCTCAGTTTTGTGACTTGAATATTACCTGAAGAACATACTACCTATGTATGTGACAGAATTGTTTTCTCATCTTCCTACAGAGTCCTATGGTTTCTAATCCATCAGCATCTAAAAGCACATAAACCTTCTCTTCATTGCTCTCAGCATACAGGAGTTATATCAGACATATGTGTCTCATTGTAATCCCTACAGGGGGTCTTACACTTCACTGAAATGATTCCTCTGATTATGCCCTTCTTCCCTGCTCTCAGCCATGCCTATTAAGACCTGGGCTTTGCTTCCAAAAATTCTGTAACGCCACATATTCTTTTTATGCAAATACCAAATAATTACATCATTCACACATTCAGATCCATCCTTTTCCCATTCAGTTGCTTCTCTATCACTTCCAGTTCCTTTAGCTCTCTTCTCCATGCTCCACATATCTTATGCATAGCCCACACATTAAGCTGAATGCTTTTAATATCAGAAAACATGTTTTAGATGNTTTTAGATGTTTTTTTTTTTTTTTTTTTTTTTTTTTTCTTTAGTGGGATTTTTTTCTCAATCCTTTAAAACAAAAGGCACCATTTTTCTGGTACTCTCTGACACAGAAAGGCAAATCCTTCACACAAGATCACCATGAGCTTCAAAACCTTATCGGGTGCCTGCCAGAGCTTTCTGGTATTGATGACTTGTGAATTTGAACTACACCTGCAAGGGCCCAAGATAAGACATCTATTCTTTTGTTTGCCTTGTTCAATTGCCAAATTCTCCTCTGTTCTGAGGACTTCATACCTTAGTCCTTAAATCAAAGGCAAACCTATTCAGATAGTTCCATTGTTTCATATTTATTGCTCTCCCACCATTTCACATGGTATATTTTTAAAACAGATATGTATGAATTCATACAAACAAATTACTTAAACCTCATTACCCTATCTTATGCCACACTGATTGTCTATTCTCAAGCTGTACTTTTGAATGTATCCGCATGTGATCCTTTAAAAATATTTCTGAGACTTAAAAAATCAATGTCAAACTGACTGGTCTAATTTCCTGCAATTCTTTTAGATCCTTTTCAAAAGTAATTGGAGCATTGCATTAGTTATTTCTCTGGCCTCCAGAGATTTGTTCTATTTCCTAATTTTTTTTCAGTTTTTTTTGTCTCTCTTTTTCTATTCTTTGTCTGCATCTTGTACCTGGTCATATTCAAGACTCTTTAAGGGGTTCAAGACCCTTTATTTGAGACACCATGAGCTTAAAGATCACACTCTGTCTACATGCTTTTCAACTCCTACTGTTACAAATAACACTAGAGGTATATAGAATCAAAAGAGACTAGAGAGAATTACACTTCCATTTTCTTTACTTTGTACACTTGAAAGTATTTCCTTCTGCAGCTAATTTTATGGTTTTCCTCACTTTAACTAGCTTCACCTGGTTTTTGTATAGGTCACTCAAACCAGTGCATGAAACAGAACAGCACAGTTTAAAACAATAATAAAAAATGATTTAAAACACCGGAAGGACCTGGAGACAAATGTAGTCACAGTAAGAATTTTTAACTCATTTTCTAGGCAAGCTAGTTTTGAAATTAATACCAGCTTTTCAAGGGGACAGGGAAATCAGAGCTGCCAAAGAGCAATGGTGCTAAGACCTGCACAAGATATGTTCTCCTGCAGATATGTTTTCACAGCAGATTAAATAAGCCCCACAATTTGCCATTCTCTGCAGAGTCATGTACTAGATACACAGCAGCTCCCTGATGGTGCAAATATCAGTAGAATATCTTTCCCCTCCTTCTCTCTGCTGACAATAAGATTTGTCATTTCCCCTTTTTCTATCACCCCACAGCCAACAGAGGTAAGAGAACACAGAGCAGCAGATTTCCCACCCCAGGCTGAGGAGCTGGAACCAACCCAAGGAGCTGATATTCACAAAAACACTGGGGCTCCACACAAATTCTCCAGCCCAGGCAGGATGACTAGCAACTGCTTTGTAGAGCTGGCCATCAGGGACAGTAGGTGTCCACCCACACCTGAGAGAAGTCCAGTACTACTTCCCAGGACACTATGACCTGAGTGGGGGATATTGGAGCTAAGCCCACTCAACTTCTGCCCTACTTCTGTACAGCTTTGATTCCTGAACATTTCCAGTCAACAGACTTCCACAAATAGATAATTTTTCCCTTCACCTCAAGGCCTCTGCACTCATCGCCAACAGGGCATTCCAGGTGGAAAGTTACCTCCAGCATATCCCTATGTAGCATTGTGCACAAGATCTGGAGAAAATCAGAATGGCAAGGAGATTAGTAGCAACTTCTGCTTACAATATTGCAGTAATCAAAGAGTGAAAATACCTTTATTTATGAATGAGCACAATTCATGTTGTACTTTCAATTTATCCAGCTGAGAAAGAAGGCAAATTGGGTCCTACTTATATTGGTCTATATATTTCAAGTAGAAACAGAAAGTACTAACTGTACAAATGTATTGATCTCTGGGGAACACCACTGACTTCCAGCCTCCTGCTGGACTCTCCTCTGTTGATCACAACCCTCTGAGCTCTGCCATTCAGACAGTTCTCGATCCACCTCAGGGCCCATTCATCTAACCCACGTTTGCTGAGCTTACCCATAAGGATGTTATGGGAGACACATCAAAAGCCTTGCTGAAGTCAAGATAAGCAACATACACCACTTTTCGCTTGTCAACCCATCCTGCCAGGACATCACAGATGTCTATCAGATTAGTGAAGCAAGATTTCCCCTTGAGACTCCATCCTGACTACTGTACTCCTGATGACCTTCTTGTCTTCTACATGCTTTTTGGTGTTCTCCAGAATGATCTGTTCCATCACTTTTCCAAGAACTGAGGTGGCTGATAGTTTCCTGGGTCCTCCTTCTTACCATTTTTGAAGATGTGAGTAAAATTTGCCTTCCTCCAGTCACCAGGCACCTCTCCTTTTCTCCATAATTTTTCACAGATGGTGGAGAATGCAATAACATCTACCAACTCCATCAGTACCTGTGGGTGCATCCCATCAGAGCCCATGGATTTATGGATGTTAAGTCTGCTTATCTCTAACCAAATCCTCTATAGCCCAGGGAAAGCCTTCATTTCTCCAACTTTCTTCTCTTGCTTCTGAGCTCTGGGTCCCCTGAGGCCCAGTCTCATCATTGAAGGCTGAAGAAAAAAGGCATTCACTAATTCTGCCTTCTCTGCATCTTCTGTTGACAGAACACATCTCTGATTCAACAGCAGACCTACATTTTAGATAATTTTCCTTTTGGTACTTATGTACTGCTGCTGATGCCCTTCCAGTTGTCCAGCACTCTTGGACCCCCTTCTCATCTAGAGCCCTATCCCATGGGATTCCTCTAAGTAGGTTTTTGAAGAAGCCTAGGTTAGCTGTCTGGAAGTTCAGGGACCTAGTCCTGCTTACTTCTTTGCTTCCTCCATGCAGAATCCTGAGTCTGACCATCTGGTGGTCACTGCAGCCAAGGCTGCCACCAATGTTCATGTCTTCAACCAGTCCCTCCTGGCTTATTAGTACAAGGTCCAGCAACACATCTTTCCTCATTGGCTTCAACACCACTTGCATCTAAAACTATTATCAATAATCTGCAGGAATATCCTGGACTGTGTCTGCTAAATTGTGTTTTCCTAACAGCAAATATCAGGGTGATTGAAGTCCCCCAGAAGCAGGGTCTGTGATCTCAAGGCTACTTCTAGCTTCCTATAGAAGTTCTTTTCAACTTCCTCCTCCTAATCAGGTGGCCTGTAGTAAATACCCACAACAGTGTCACCCATTTTACCCTGTCCCCTAATACTTACCTGTAAGCTCTCAGTTCACTGTGTGTCCCTGGACCAAGTTTGATATGGTCCAGTTGCTCTCTAACATAAAGAGCGATTCCACCACTTCAGTTCCCTGACCTATCCTTTCTAAAAATACTTGCCTCACCAGCCCTCTCTTTGATTATTACCCAAAAGGCACTCAACTTCAGCATCCCTAGCTGTGGACATGATTTTCTGAACCTGAGGGAATATTCAAGATCCCAGATGCTGACTATTCCCAAGGGAAAGTCTTGGGAGCCATTCTCATTCAAGGATTATTTGTGTAAATAAGGAATTACTTTCCCAAAACAAGACACAGATGTTCTGAGCATCTGTTTTTCTCTCTTATCCCACCAATGGGATGAGAGGGGTGTTGTTCCTTCTACCAGTCAGGGTGACCTGGCTGGAGAAGCTTATATAACCATTGAGAAAACCTCAAAATAAAGGCTTTTTTTGGCCTCACAAAAGTGGCTGTGTGTCTAATTATCTGGGGAATCCTCACAATAGTTCGTGTCCTTCAGCATCCCTAGCCTTGAACACTGTAGAGCTGAAACACTTCCTTAATGGACAGATACACCCCAACACCTCTCCCTCCTTGCTTATAGCCAGCACTCCAGTCATGCAGGTCAATGCACTGTATTTCCATGGTGCTGACTACATCACAGATTTCCTGCTGCACTCCAACTTTTCCTGTTTCCTACCCACCCTGTGTGCAGTGGTGTACATGCATTTCTGCTGGGCTATTGATTTCATTCCCAAATTAGATTTCATCTTCAGTTCTTCTGCACATGATTTAGAACTTCATGTGACACTGCTTTTCATGGGTTTTGGTTGGCTGGTTTTTTGGATGTTTTTTTCATTTCCCTCCCAGATGAAACAAGTTGAAATGAAAAACTAAATATTTTTGATCTTCTTCATAATAAAGTGTGTCTATGAATTTGGGTATGTTCCTGTACACGAGTGACCAGAGAGAAAGCTGGGAGGAATTTTCAGAGTTGTGACTTTAGAATATCTTACAGCAGTCAAATGCATGAAAAGTGCAGGAGCATGGTTTCTAACATTTTTAAATTTTTGTATAGAAAAAAATCAAGTGGTTCTGCAAACACAGCGTTCATTTTGCTCACTAAATAGAGCAACTGAGGGAAAAATTGTATTTATTCAAATAGGCACAGTAAATCCTGGATCTCAGCTCCTACAAATATGACAAGTTGAGCAGTTGTGGAATAGTTTTCTTCAAGTCTTCATTTTCCAGGTAATCATTGTTTGAGACAGATAAAGAAGCAAGCATAAGCTGAAATGCAGTAGTCTCCTTTTCTGGATAAAAAGTATTTTTTAAAAATGTGTGTCTTCCCACTGTGCTAAGCTGACTCCACAATTTGTGTTGACTTTTTATATACTTTTACAACATTGTCATAAAACAATCATCATTATCATGCTTTAATTTGAGTCTTGGAATAAGAATATCCCAAATATCCATACATGATGTGATAGAAATCAGGCTTCCACACAAACCAAAAGAAGGTACAAATGAGAAACTAAAAACAACTTGAATAAGCTTTGTTAGATATACAAGCTGAAGCTACCAGTGTTATGTTCAGGAAACCCAGGGTGAAAATTCATCAAAGCCATTACTTTAGGAATGTTAACAGCACATAAACAATGCTTCCAAAAGAAGTATAATTTCTGTCTTCACCATAACAGCCGCAATGACAACTTAAGGTTTTAACTGACTAAGATGGTTTTGAAAAATAATAATGAGAAATACTATGTTGTCCTTTTTGTGACCTTTTTCTACCAAACTAAATAGCTCAGATTTTGAATATTCATATTCACTAAATGGAATACAGCCCAGAGTGTTTGTGCCACGTTGTCTAATAATAGAAGCAGTTGAGGAACTCATATAGTTTGAGAGGAAAAAGAGGCTAAATTTAACAAATTATTCACCGGAGATTACTCACTTTTCTCTGATGAGAGCAGGAAAATGTGACAGCATGAACAAAGTTTATAGGCTCATTCGTGTCAGTTGAGCATAGTTTTATGTCAAAAAGAATGAATGATAAAAGCCACAATTCAGAATATTAAAATAAATACCTTCAGGGGAAAAAGACAGCAAAGACTACAACAAAAGAATAAGACAGTGTAGATAGAGCCTCTTCTGAATGTACAGCAAAGAATTCATCATTTCACTTTATATTCCCAATTAACAGAAACACAGAAAAGGCATAGGAATTTTGGTAACATTGAGCAGCAGTTAGTGTTGCAATTTCAGTGTTGACAATACTTTAGGGAAGGAGATGACCAAAGGACATGACACTGCACCTACCCATGGTGCCATATATTTTCTTTGACTTAGACTCTTTTCCACAGTGTACTAAGCAGCACCAAAGAAACTGTGACAAGTGACTAACCAAGTGAAGGAGTAACAAAACATTTCACAAATATTTCTTCATCACTGCAGGAAAATGTGGTAGATTTCTGATTCTTTGTAAACCATGGGTAAGCTTTTCCTTCAGTAAAGTCAGGAATTGTATCCTGATGCCTCAGCCAATGAGCAGAAGATTGACTTCAAATTCTACTAACATGTCTCTGAGAGTATTTCAGTTAAACATCTCTCAATCTCTCTGGCAGTTCAGGTGTTAAATGTTTAAAATTCTGCTCACTCGCTAAAAAAAAAAAAAAATCTGAAAAAAAAATTTAATGGCCAGGTATAGTACAGTTTTATTTTAATTTCAGATAGTGAGTAACTTGATTATCTGACCAATGTGGTTAATTTTTCCAGCCAGATTACCAACATTCTGGTAGTCTTTGGCAGTTTTTTTTAAGATGCCAAACTTTTTGTGAAAAGAGCAAAGGAAATAAATATGACTCTTCAGTAGTTTTACTGGATCTTTTTTTATGACCCCTCAAAACTCATCCCCTCTCTTTCTGAGCAAAGAAAGAGACAAGTAAAAAAAAAAGAGTGAAAGGAAACATAGATTGAGATGCTTTAATATTTGCATGAAGGAATATTGTCATTAACATCCTGTTGTAATCCAGCATGACAAGCTGAAAAGGAAGTGTCACTATACAATTTCTCAGCAAAGGTGTCACATGTATAATAGAACACAGGAATCATGATATGATCTGGACAGAGTATTCAATACTTTGCTGAGCAAGCCCAACACAAACACTGAGAGGACACAAAGGTGCTAGTTAGTTCTCTATGTCTCACCATGAGAACCAAAAGAAAGAAAAGATTGCAATAATACCTTTTCAAAATGAAACTACTAAATCACTTCCATTTATAAAATAAAAACTCTCAAGGAAACAGAAAAAAAATATCACAGGTTACAGAATTGTGAGAGCTGCCAGTATGAATAAAAACATCTGAAGTAAACATGCATTTTTTCTTTCTCCTCCTAATCCCAAACTTTCCTTGGCACTGGAGTCTCTGATACTTTGGTAACTGAGTTCTTAATGAAACATTAAAAAAGGTATTTAATCAAGAAACATCTGAATGGCCCACGTGTAGCTGTATCAGAAGAGCTATCTTTTCATGTAATTTAGTAAATCAATATTTCAATAATTCATGGGATCCTTTGCCCATTGTTTTACGGAACTTCAATATTTATTGTTTTCAATTTTGGAATTTTTTAATGTTTAGAAATTTTCAAAGATAATTCTTTGTCATATACAGTCTCAGGTGTCTTTTATCAGCTGCTACTAAATTCATTAATGGTGACTAGTGCTTGTTTAGAGTCAACATCTTGCAACCTTGGATCTTGCCGAATTTGTAGAAGCTCACTTAGTACTTTAACCCAAAAAAAAAGACCTTTATTTCATTCTTTATTTAATTTCTGAACAGTGTTTGGAAGAGATAAACAAGTAAAGGGGGAAAAAATATATTTTCTATTGACCCAAACCAGTGTGAAAGAAAAGCAGATAAATTTCAGGTATAGGAAGCAAAAGGTGCATTTGGGTTTCTTACTCTTTACACAGCATACATAACGTGAAGGAGCCTGGTAAGCACAGCAGAATCCAAATATCTGGCTTATGAAATGTGTAACAATGGTCTGTTACACATTGTTCCTCCTCATTGCTAGCCCAGAAGGAATGATATAGAAGAAGCAGCTGGAGCAGAGATACAGGCCACTGGCGTGGGTTGGAAACAGTCTGAGGTACAGGACTGCTCAGGTGCCTGGGTGACTAAAGAGTGACTTCAAAAGATTTGGGAAGCAGCCCAGCAAGTGTTTCCAAGTCACATCAGGGTGAAAAGGCCAATGAAAGGTCCACACAGCACTCGTAAGGATAATACAAATCCAATCAGTACAGGTTACATGAGGTTACAGAGTGTGAACAGAAATCTCATTATGCCTGACAAGATTGTTTGGCAGGGGCAGAGAAAGTGCTTGGCATTTTGCAATTTATACTTCATGCATTTGGTAACAGCTAGGACAGCTTCATAAGTTTAGTCATATTTTTGTGTCGTTTGCTGTGATATGAGATACACCACTAACAGCGACAGATATCACGGCCCTCACATTGGGTGACAGTGGAAACCAGACACAGGATACTACACAAATACATCAAACATTCATGACTGGCAGGCTTGCAAAACACTAGCTTTAACTTAAATAGCTTTGATCAGCTTCTCCTCCTGCATGAATTGACCCTTTCTCACTGTCCAGAACTTTAAAATTAAGTGTTTGCATGTTTATTTAGAAAAGACTTTGCTTTGATAGGAAGATAACTAAATTTCAACTTAATCATGATAACTCTGATGTGATTAATTTTTCCCATACAAGACTTTTTTCCAGTTTGGATACCAGCCTTAAAGTAGAATAATGAAGCAGGGGGCAAGGAATGTGGTAGGTTTAGCCCTGACTCTATCCACCCTTTTTTGTTGATATGGCCAGAGAATAAGTTGTTCTGTGAAAACAAGTAGCTTAGTCCATGAAGACAAGCACTATGGCCTCTTTCTCCTCTGCTGGGCTGTTAGGCCTCTGACAATCATCATTCCTCTCTGAGCTAGTCCAGAGAAGATGCAGACCACTCCTCATCATGAGTCAACATTTAAAATTTTGTTTCTGGTCTTTTGTTACTCCGTGTTCCGTGCAATTCAGCCTAAATTTTGATATGGATGCTGCAAAGGAAAAATGCTTTGAGGCTGCAGCTGCCTTACCATCTTCTGAGCACACTTTGGAGAAAAAGTCAAAGACAGATTTCACCCAGAACATGACCAGTATGTTGGACCAATTAAAATACAAGAAGGATTATTCAGCCAACTGGAGGGAATCCTGGGAGTTCAATGCTGTGCTCGTGCTGGTCAGGCTTCTCAGTTGTTTGCAGCACCAGTGTGTTGCACCGTGAAGTTTATTTTCTGTGCGTTCCTAGGTTTATTCTCTCCCATGTTGGCTTCTCTTTTCCCCCTGGAAAAGGACATTTACTTTTAATCCATTTTCAAGTTTCTGCAGATCTTTGCAGTTTATTGGAATAATTGAGCTTTTCATCATGGAAAGACCTCTGTTAAAGTGAATGAAGGAGGTTGGATAACTCAGGGCCAAACAGGATGACTTATCAAAACCCAGGCAACAGAAAATCTTTGACTTTCTTGGTGAAGATTGGATGAAATTTTTTTGTTTGTTTCATTGATTGATTTTTAAAATAAGCCCAGTGTTAAATTTTTTCAACATTATTAAAGGCAATGCCCCAATTACTCAGGCCTAAAAATGTCAGAAAGTTTAAAGGCTCATTTTCTAGATGAGAACAGAGACCTGGCTAATGTAGAAACATAAGTATTTCAGGTTTTCTCATATGCTCTGAATCTGTAAAACCTTTGAATCTTTTTATTGTGAATTACAATAATATTTTCAAGTAATTTATGTCCTGTATGTACAGAAATATTGCATGTCTTGATAAAGCAGATTTTTTTTGTTCTTTCTGGCCCTCCAAACATATCCACCATAGATTTCAGTTCCTGGTAGAACACACTGTTAGTTGATGTGAGTTTTGAAACATTTCCTCAGGACACTGAGGACACAATATCCTTGCTGGACTTAGGACTTGCACTGGCTTGTCTCTTGACATCAGTGTCTCTTCTGCGGAGTATATAACAACTTTGTAGGCTCAAGAAGTCCTTTATTAGCTATCCTCTGTCAAGCTCCTCCTAGTTTAGCAGCATTGCCAAATTTAGTGAAATTTTTTTCCAGCATCCAGAACATTTACGGAGCATTGGCCCTAAAATTGAATTCTGGAGAACCCAGCTGTTGACTAGCCTGATTTAATTCAGCTTCCTATAACCTTCTGAGCCTAAAATATCAATAAATAGCTCACCCAATGTATTATGGACTTGTCTAGGTCTGTGCTAGACATTTTTTTGCAAAAGTATACTGTAAAGACACTAACAATATGAAGACATTTTCATGAACTGAACAGAACAAGCCTGATCTTTTACTGAACACAGAGCTTGAATTTCATATAATTCCCACACGGAACATAAAAACATCTTCCTTTTACTCCCAGGCAGCATTGGTTTTCTCAGTATAACTGAGTTTTGTTGGATAGCAGTTGTTACCCCACCTGGCACTGCCTCTAACCACAAGAGCATTATTTTCTCCACTCACTTTCTTCTTAATGCAAGTCAAGATATGTTGTTGTATGCACAATAAAGAACAGTAATGCTCCATTTATTCTTAGCTCACAAAGGCATACATTTTTTAAAAAGTTACCTGTTTTGCGAAAGTGGCAACTGTCAGGCTTTGTCAGGCAGTGCCCTGAGATGTGTCTCCCATGACTGTATCACTCTGCAGCTTCACAGCACTGCAGCTGCACTTGTTAGAAAGATCTTTCTGGGCAACACACATTTCTGAATTTTCCTCCACCTCAGTTTTGGAGCAAGCACTGGATTTCTAGTGTTGAAAGTGAAACAAACTTAACTTTAGGCCATCATAAATCTTGCATTCACCAGAAGGGTGGAACACTACAGTTTTTCCCAAGATCAGCTCTGGTTTTTAGAGAGAAATGCAGTGCAGATAAACTGTGAATTAAGTTACATTGCATCCCTTCAGGTTTGGGACATTCAGCACTTGTGGTCTGAACTGTCTTACTCTGCATAACACTGCTACCCTTTTAAATGAGAAATATGTAAGCTCTTATGACAATATTGTACATTGTGAACTCCCAGACAAAAGGGTTTTTTTGCCTTTAAGTTAAAAGACAGAACTCAAGCATGGTATTTAATGACAAACTGAAGTTTTTAATTCATTCCTTAAGGTAATGGAACCATATACACCCAGTTGAGCATATACTCTTTTAAGTTATGGCAAAGTGCAATTACAGTTTAAAGGGAATATTTATGTACATTAGTTAACAACATCATTGCAACTTAGCGATCACACATCAACACTTAATTAGTGTAAGCATAAGTGACATAATTGCTACAAGGCATGTATTACCCATAACGTGAGGTAATTTCATGCACTATGCGCATTTTAAATATCTACTCTGTGTTTTTCCAGCTCAGATTTTTAAATCAATAGGAGATGTTTGCATATAAAGTTACCTTAAACTATTTTGCATTTTATTTGAATGCAGGGTGTTGTCCAACAATAGGGCAAAAAGCAAAGTTTCTTTCTCCTTGAGGAAAATCTAACCAACTTTCAATATTCAAACTTGAATTAAAAGATCCTGGATTTCAAAACAAGAGGAATGTCTATGTGAAGAGTATATTAAGGTTTATATTAGGTAAACATTATTCATGCTTTATTCATGGGATAGTCAGCCTTAATATGCTGATGTTTTTCTTCCGTAGGACTAACTGTGCTTTTGTCCAGTCCCACTCTTCATATGAAAGGCCCTTGTTAGCTCATCAACAAAGCCTGCAAAAAGAAAATTCAGTATGTCCTGAAGAGCCCCAGCTGTTATGGTAACTACAAGAAACCAGTGAACTAATGAGCAGAGGGGGCATCTGGGATTACATTATGGATGTATAATGAAATAGGCTCACATATACCAATAAAAATGCAGTCGATCATTCCTTGCTTTATTTTGTTTTCTATTTTATAAGAGGATTGTCTCTTGGATTTTATTTTCTGTTTGAGAAGGAATGACTCCAGCAATACTCTACGGAACATGAAATATATTTTGCATACTACTGCATCTTATGGAAAAAGAAAACTAACTTTATAATCTAAAGACAGGAAACAGAAAACGCATATGTCTTGCTTTGGAATAATTTGCAGAAGTTATATATGATCATATGGAGGCAAGAGGGAACTAAGCAGTTTTAGGAAGTTTTAATATTCCCCTGTCATGTTACATAAAGGGCTAGAAATCTTCAATAGGATTGCTTCTTCCTGCCTAAACCTAATAACACATTCAGCAATTAGTGTTTAATAGTTCTGCTGAAAGGATAATCTAAACTTAAGACCATCTTTCCCTCTTGTACCTGCAACTTATAAATAAGAACAGAGTTTAAATATCTGGAAGAAATTAGGAACAGCTAAGTTTCTCTGTTTTCTTAGTAAGGGGTGATAGGTGCAGTTAGTACAACTGACAGAATTTTATCTGTAATCATTTCACTGTTACTCTTAATTAGTCAGTTAAAGCTCTAGTAAAGCTGGAGAAAATTTTACCAGGAGAATATTTTCTTCCAAGAAAATTTTCTTTTGGATCACATGAAGTCTTTTGCAACAACATATGAATGTTGAAAAGTTTCTTTAAGAAATAATTATTAGACTGAGGCATGACATGCTAGTTCTATGCTAGAGCTGTCAGATCTTTTATTGCTAAAAGACTTTTGCTACTAATTTTAATTTTTGTTATTATAAATCAAATAAATCTTTTAAAATAAAGACAAAACCTGAACATTTTTCTTTGAAACTGTTCTTTTTTGAGGATAACTCAAATCTATTAACATCACTGTAATTTGCAATAATTGAATCAAAAGAAAAATATCCAGTACCTGTAAAAATCTACATGCAAGCTTACTGAAAAGGTTTGCACACATGCTTGTGGATCAAAACCCACAAGTAGTTATTTTTTGTTTACATAAATATATTTCTTTTAGTCCATGATTTACCAAGAGACAAACACCCAGTATAATTGTTTGAAAAAAGAATTATGAACAGGTTCATCTCAGTAGAAATATTTTTTTATACTGTCATTGACATGAACCTTAAGTTTTTGAATTTACTGAAAAGATTGATCACACAGTCATCAAAATTTGGGAAGATGTTGTAACTAGACGTACCAACTATTTCTTCATAGTCCATTAACCTTTGCATTAACTGCTTTTCTGATACTCTTTTTTGAAAACACACACCAGAAGTTGGATCTGGAGGAAGCTTGATAGATCCTACAAGAAGCCACAATATAAAGTCCTTCCATATATTTACTGAGGTCTACCAGGACAAGCTAAAGAATAGTGTTTTAACCCCAAATATTTGTGTGTTTATTATGCCTGATCTGTACTTAAGTCTCAAGTTTTCCCATGTTGGGAAAAATGCAAGCTTGCAGCCCTTTACTTGCTGCATTCCTTAAGTTCTTTTACCACCAGTAATCTCTACTAAAAATAATTTTTTAAAAAATTTTCTCAGATTTGTAATGCAATAATAATTATAAACACAGCATTTTTTTTTTCTTAGTC
Organism: Parus major; assembly: GCF_001522545.3. Taxonomy (NCBI): domain Eukaryota; kingdom Metazoa; phylum Chordata; class Aves; order Passeriformes; family Paridae; genus Parus; species Parus major. The sequence goes on along the minus strand of NC_031799.1, from coordinate 34,371,150 downwards.
TTCCAACACAAACTATTTGGTGGTCTTCTGATATGAGGCATTTCCTAAACCTCCCAGTTGCCCTTTTCTGCACCCATTCCAGTTTAAGTACACCTCTCTGAGTAACCAGAATAGGATGTGGTTATTGGTATCACAATAATTTCTACAACAGTATCACTACCACTTTTACTGAAAATATCTTTTTTGATATACTCTATATCAGATTAGCTGGTTTTACTGACATATCACAGTAATGACTCACACAACATAAGATCAATAAGCACATCCAAATTCTTATCCTCCTATATTGCAACCAACTCTGAACCCATCAGTTTATAGCTTACTTTAATTTGAAAAGTATTTTACAGTTTATTTTAATCTGAAAAATGCGTTTATACAAATAAGACCCATAAGGTATGTGAAAGATGAGACATTGGCTTAGAATATGCATTGGTATTTGCCAGAAGCTTACATACAATCCTATATGAATACATATATATATATATATGTATATCCACATATTATTATGTATTTTCTAATGTGTAAAACTAGTTTTACAGTTTATCATTACTCTTATTATTATTTATGTAATTAAATGCATCCTTCATACAGCTCCTCTCTAACCTACCACGTATTCCTGTAAAATCAGATCTCCTGCTTGACAAGATAATATATTGCTGTCACCACACTGAATATTAGTATAATTCTGATTTAGTTTACCAAAATGACATATGCAGCTACTTTATAGCTGCTTTGGACCATAAAACATTGTGAAAGTTATTTTGCCACTGAATCAGTACTGAAGCAGATATGCATGAAGATTTGGCGTTTAATATGTGAGGTGGTTTTGCCCCTTTTCTGTTGTGGGAAATTTGGTTATAAATCTTTCATGACATAGTTCTTTTGTCTGTCAGCACCTTTTACTTTGGGAAAAAAGTCTTCTTGACAGCCACTTTGAGCCTGTTCCTCCAGAGTTTTTACTCGTCACAGTAAAAAAAGTTTAGGAATAATAAAAAAAGGAAAAAAAGAAGAAATATGGACAAAAATAAAGACAATTTAAGAAAAAACTCCCTTCTTTGTTTTTTTTATTTTTTAAAAAGCTCTAGATATGAGATATCTGTCTTCACATAAAATGAAATGAGGAAATGTTTTAGGGTTCAGGAAGAAGTCAGAAGACAATGTTCGTAGCTGCAGGCCAAAAACTCCAGGATTGTCTGCATTCCACAGTGCATGCAGGATTAAAAGCTTTTCCTTTGGAGGAAGCACTCTGAGAAACAGCAAGGCCCTACCCCATCACAGAGTGATACCTATGCTTAATCTTACGAATTGTGAAAAGTTATATTCTTTTAAAAGCAGAGCTTTTTCTGGCACAGATGTTTTATATGTACACAGAGATTATCACAGGTCAAGACCAAGATTATCCTTCAGGGTCAACTGATATATATTGCACTACCACCATTGTCAAGAAAATTAATGCAATGCTAGCTTATCTCTGTACATATGCAACAGGTTTGGTATATGTAATTCTACTGCTTATAGCAAAATGGAGAGAGGAATATACAGTTTGATGCTCTAGGTAAGAAAATTCAACTACAGACACAGCTGAACAGAAGTATTCAGCTATGCTGGTCTTTAAACTGTGAGCAAGTTTCCTCAGAATACACTTCAAAAGACTCAGCTTTCAGTGCTAGCAGACCAAGAAAAAAGCAAGGTCATCTATTAGCTTAGATGTAGGTAGGGAGGACTAAAGTGTGCACATGCACTGCACTGCATTGCATCGCTGAAAGGTGGACCGTGCCTCATGAGAAAACAAGGCTTGCATTCTCCAGACAGTCCATAACAACTTTTTTTGTTTAATCTAGGGTGAATGGTTATTGACTGTTGTCTCTTGACAACTTGCCTGACTGCCATTCCAAGGAGGTGAGTACCTCCATCCTCCCGAGGACATCAAAACAAGGCAAACATGACAGCCTGCGTACAGATCAATGCCACGGAGAAAGTTGCTCTCTTTCCTCCAGAGCAGTGCCATCAGCAATGCTGTCATATATCGCAACCCAAGAAATTCCAGTTTCAGAGTTAATTTGAGGAGAAAGTGTTTTCCATAAAAAAAATCAACAAAAAAACCCCAAACAAACAAAAAAAACCCGAAACAAAACCACCCACACATGCATACTTTAATAACTTCCATTAGATAAGCCACAAACGTAAAAAAACCAAAACAATGCATGAAACACAAATCCGAAAAGACCCCTTTTTCAAATTCTGCATGTAGCTCACACCTGGCAACAACTAGTCTCAAGCTTATTGATTACAGAGTTCATTGCATGTATGCAATTTCCCCTTCAAATGGTTGAAACCTTTTTAAACAAGAAGTTATTTGCCAGCATGGCTACAGAACAAAACTCAAATAATATAAAACATAAATAAACCATCAAAAAAATCTGGATATCCAATGTGGAAAGCTAAAAGGAAATAGTTTTACACATTTCATTAGACCTTGTAAGAGAGACCCAACTTATTCTCCTCCTCAGAACTTGGACTTTAGTCATTTTACATGAAATTATTTGTGTTGCACAAGAAGTGGTGATTTTCCTGTTTGACTTACTTTCTGTTTTCATTGTTCCTTGTCTGCAGTCCTTCCTTCTTTGTAAGTACCCATGAACAGAGCTTCCTGTCAGTCCTCCCTGTGTGTGATCAGCCTAATCTCTCAAAAATCACTTTCAGTTACTATAAAAATGAACAGCCTGTAAAATCTGTTGTTATTTAGAAATGTACATAAGTATAAAGAATTGCTGGGAAAACACCAGTGTTTTAGGTTATCTTCCTGCAGCAAACATAGCTGAAAAAAGAGAATGAATCAAAAGTCACAGTAACTCTGAGAAATTCAAGTGGCCAGGCAAAATATAGTTAGCCCAACAACCATTGTGATTATTTCAGTGGCTCCTGTAGTCTACAGTGATGGTCAACATGGACAATAAACAGAGCAATGAGGAATGATTTTTGCATGCTTATACCTCTTCCTCATTATATCCCACTGGCCAGGGTGATTCCTGGTGAAGGAAGGTTCACCTTCCAGGGTGAAGATGAGCAATAATGAAATTCCCAGTTTCATGGGAATTTCTGATAGTTTTGGGGGCCTGGAGAGCTCTGAAAAATAAAACAAACACAATAAAATTCAAGATTTCATTAGAAATTATGAAAAAAAAAATTTGTGGATTTATAATTTTTTCATGGACATTGTTTTATAACATCAGCACATTCTATTCTACCCTTGGAACATTAACAAAACAGATCATTCTAAAAAGAAAAACGCTCAGTAAAATATGACAATTTTTGAGAGTTTTATTCTTTTTGCATTACAATAAAGACATTTTAACCACAATTCCTTTTGGTAGTTATAGTTGCCTTGCAGTCAGAGAATAATTTCTGTAAATTTTGTGTTACATCACTGAAAAGGGAATGATTCCATTCTTATGAATAGGGAGATGTCACAGGTCACCTTCACCTAAGCATTGATGACTGAGAACAAATGAGAAGAATGGTTCAGCTGCAGGCTGATGTTGACTGCTTCCTCATTCTGAAAGGAGTATAAATAGATATGTTGAACTCTGGAATCTCAAGTTTAAAACCTGTTTATGAAAGAAACATCTTTCTCCTACTGTGTATTTTATAAGACTAATGATAAACTTTCCTTTGTGGTCTTGAATGTCTTCTTCACAAGACTGGATATAAGATTCTGGAATCTCTTCCTTGTGGAAATGGAATTTTATATTAATTAAAAACTTGTTTTTCTCTATGTGGGTTTTCACAGCTCTTTGTAGATCACTTTTTCTTTTTGGTCAATAATACTGTAACATTAATATTTATTATTTTAGAGTTTTCTTTACCTTTTATTGTCCTACTAATTTATTATCTCTGTTTCTATATGCCTAGAGAAAACTATCAGTGTGCTTTCATATATCCAAAGTGGGTTTTTTTCCAGTTTGAGGAGGAAGTTAGGGTAAGGAGAAGACATTTATTTCCTTCTCAAGTTCAGCATTATACAACACAGATGTGTTTCTAATGCAAACATTGATCTTTACTGGGTTTTTATTAATATCAAAGGTATGCAGTGTGATTTCCTAAATTTAATTAATCCCAAACAGCTGCTGAACCTCAACAAAGACGTACATTTGTGTCACAATTACATTTCAATGGCAATGATGACATCACAATACATTACATGTGTTTAGGGATAGAAAGCCATGAGATAGATGTTGTCACTTCCTTGCACATAAAAATTTCTTTTGAGGACATTATGAGCATATGAAAAAAACCCAAGAACTTCGTCATTCCCAATTATGGCAAATACATCTGTGTTGTCATCTTGTTATGAATTGAATGCCTACTGAATCTTTGGAGAACAGTATCTCTTCTGTACACAGTCTCAGACAAGGGTGCATTTTACTAAACCCTTCAGCCACATAGAAATAGATTAATATACTGAAACAGAAATCATGCTCAGCAATAAGCTACAGCACGTGTTTTTATCACCACTGAAAAGAGGAGCAATATCTTCATGAAATAAACATTTAGTAAGCTAACTATTTCCACACAAATGCTTTGCATTTCCGGAATTGTCTCTGTTTTCCCCGCCTAAACTTCAGCCAAGGATTAACACTCGGCAGCTCTCATTCCACAAGTACAGGCAGCCACTCACCAGCTTCCCTCCCCAGCACAAAGCACTCCTCAGTTGGGGGTGGAAGCAAACTCCTAGAGAGGAGATCTTGTCTGTCCCAAGACTACTCCCTTTGCCCCCATCCCAGTTACTTCTGTAAGTAACTATTAATGGCTCTAACAAGTCTTTCTGTGTGCATCACTTTTCCATTTTGTCTCCAGACTGTCATGCTGTTAAATTTGCAAGTAATACTTGTGTTAGTCTATAACAACCATCTAAAAGTTTCATAGGTTGGACTGATACAGAAACTCAACAGATAAAAACTTAGGATCTTGCTAAAAAAGCAGATATATTGAAAACAGAACAGATACCTGAAATGAAGGGATTTTTTTCTTTGCTTTTAGTTCTCTCTCTAAAAGGCATTTTTCCTCTGCTAGGCATAATAAGCAACTCCACAGTTATTACATGGAAATAAAACCAGGACTTTAAAGACAAAAGTCTGACAAAAAGGGAAAAAAAACAACCAATCTTTCACAGTTCTAGTATTAATTACTTTACGCTGCAGTAATATGGAAACACGTGCAGTTCAGCTGTTGTAGCACTTTTAAAATTGCAGCAAATCATGCCTATCTCCAAATCTCCCTAACTTACATTTTTGGGAGGATGCATTCCAAAAACACAGTGCCTTACAACACCGTTCATTTCTGCAGACCCAGCACACCTTTTGTTTTAGTAAAGAAAACATTAGATTGAGAAAATTCTGCCCCTTAAGTGAAATAGAAGCTACATCTTTAAATTATGAAAAAGTTTGACTATTCCTCGTGTGGGTTGAGGTTTTTTATGGGTTGCTCAGGATGGCATAATGTGTCTAAGTGAGAAACCTAGAAGGGAGACAACTGGGGAAGGCTTATTAGTGAACTGAGTTCTCTGGAGTAAAAATAATTTCACCTCCTTCAATTTTCCCAGTGCTCTGGCATGTTTATTTTCCCTAATTTTTGTCACAAGGCTTCAAACAAATCAGTAGAGGCTTGCCTTTCTTGTCAGGCTGTTTTTATAAAATTAAACACACCAGTGCTGCTTGCAAGGTTCTCCCCTCAACAAGACACAAACCCTTGTGCACTCACACACACGACAGCATCTTGCTACTAGACAGAGATAAATTCCTCACCACTGTGATCATCAGACACTAAGCCAAACTCATCTTCTTTTCTTTCCTTTTTTTTTTTTTACCCCACTCTGTTATTCATAGAGACCACAGGTGAACCAGGGGAAAATTATTACAGTGTGATGACTGCTGAAATGATAGAAGGTAAAGAAGATGGATTATCACGGTGCTGACATGATTTGTATGGATTTCCAAAATTAAGCTGTTCGCTTAAAGTGACCGTCTTCTTTGCACCCACGATATTGCAGCTGCCCTAGTAATAACCTTCATCTGCACTTGTGAGCCAAGTGAGCAGAGCACGTTTCCCATTACCTGTCAAGCGAGTATGTAGAGTTCTTCTGGCCCCGCAGTAATAGCAGGGCTGCTGGTGAACAGAGTAATAAACACCTACTGAGAGGGATGTAGCGTGAAAAGATCTCATCACCTGCCATTAGCACGCTGATGAATAATGCAGCATTTTCGGTGGCAGATGTCAGGGTGGGAGGAAGAATCACTTCTGTAAATGCTCTGGTGAGCACTTCAGCACAAAGTGAGAGGTGATAGCAACAGATGCATGTGACAAAATTACACTTGCTATTGTGTTTTAAAAGAAATGGGAACATTTACTTCACAAATAGCTGGCAAGCTTTCTCTCTCTCTCTCTCTCTCTCTCTCCCTTCCCATTTCCCCCCTTTCCCCCACCATCTCCCCCCTCCACCTTTTTGTTCCCTCAGAGTCAAAAGATGCTGCAAACTATCAAATTAATTCACATATTGCTAAGCATTTATAGCTCCTAACTTAACCACTGTGTAAGGGGCAGTGGGACTTGGCAGTCCAACCAGTTAAGTGCTTTTTCCTGCAGACTCAAGCTGGCAAATCAACTGAATAGGTAAGATTAGAAATAATAATAACAATAAAAAATCTTTTTTTCTATTTGAATTCCCGTCCTGCTGTACATTTATTTTCTCTCTTTCAAAAAATCTTACAAGCCACCATAGAAATGACAATGCCAAATGAAGGGACAATTCCTGGATTTCATGCAGTTAAACCCCTCAGAGGCTCTGACACCAGTAAAGAATCTCACTTTAATGTTAATGTTATCAAGAAACCACCTATTACTCCTCCCTTTTCACTCACCCATGTTGCTACTGTAAATAAGCCAAAGTGACATAGCAGTAGCACAACTAGTTCCTGGATGTGATTTTAAGCATGGAAATCCCTCTGGGGTAATCTAAATCAGTGCAGGTATTGCTAATTATTCACAATTATTTTTCTCGAGACAAATTCACACACACACAGTCCAAATCCTTGTTAATGTCAAAAGGTTTTGCATGATGGGATGGTAAAGGACTTCCAAGCTGCCAAGCAACTTAATTCCCTGTACCTACAAGGACAGGTCTCAGAGAGCTCTCAGTTGAATTTTATGTAAGTTTTATACCATTGCTTTCTTGCAGAGAGAGTTCCTCAGTGCTAGATATGAATGAGGTTCAAAATCTGTCATATCTGACACCTACATATGCTGGGGGGGAAAAGTATGAATTCATAACCAATAATAATATTATATGACTGAAATATTATTCTTGGCACATGCTATCATCTTGTCTGGTGAATCACAGATTCCAGTGATTTAAAGCAACAGGTCCCAAACCAGAAATGTTTTCTGATTATCTTCAGGCTTCTGTTTTCAGTGATATTTTGAGTCAAACAGCTCTTTTTGGTCAATTGCTTCCACTTGGCACAGTAACCAACTAACATGTAAGGTCCTGGGTACAAATGGTACCAATTTCACAAATGGTGAGATTTTTATACAGAAAAGACCTGAGCTCCTGAACACCTGCACTTGATGAGAGCTGGATACACAACAATCATCGTGTGTTTGATGCCTGAAGGACAGCTGAGAAGAAAAAGGAAGATCTGTTGATTCTACTAGAGGATGCTAATGCTTAAAAACCTTATTGTAACAGGTGAGTCAACAGGATGGCATAGATGTTTTTATTGCTCAGAAGAGTCTTGCTCTTGTGCAGGTAAACTGCACAAACAGCAGACGTAAAAGTTATGCCAGGAGTCCTTGTTTCTACCCCACTGGAAGCCACACACATATTTATATTCTCCTAGTTTTCCAACTGGTTATTAGATGTCTATGAAAGGCTACTGGGCTATATAAGCTGGGCATTAAAGAGCCCTGAAAGGGTGGAAAAAAAATGCCTCCATTGTTAAACTGCATCCTGGAAAACATACTGTAGGACAGAATCTGTCTTCTGGTCACCTTTTTGGCTGCAGTTGTTACTGCCTAAATTCTTCTGCCACTGCCTGTTCATACACATTTCAAAGGTCAATGCTCTCCTGCTTCCCAGGGTTGTGTCAGAAAGACACAGTGAGACTTAGACAAGGATGCAACACTTCAGCAAAACAAAACCTGTGAGATGAGCAATGCGATGGGGATCTGCCTTCAAGTGATAAAATAATGCCATTATCAGAAGCAGAGTAGGCAGAGCATATATCCCAAAAGAGAGAATATTCTTTAAGAAGAAAGGCAGATAATCAACATGAAGCAGGGATAATCAAGACAAGGAAAATTCTCATAAAAATCCCATTTCAACACAGTTCTTATTAGCACGGGGTTACTTTGATTTAAAGGCTGGGTAGAATTGAGAGGAGCAGAGACATAGTTACAAATAAATCTGGCGCACTGGAGCTGTGCCAGCTAACACAGAAAGTTTTAAAAGATGGGTATAAATAACATCAGCTTCCTCTGGAGGAGAATCATGAATAATCTGGAAAAAAAGATCACCACCTCTTCACCCTCACCATGCAGCCTGTTTATCTGGAAAATTATGCCAAACCAAATAAATTAACTCAATTTGGTTTGTTTGGCATCTCTCTTTGCAGTAGGTCAGAATATACAGAAATAGTGGTGTGAACAATATGATGGTGATGAGATGTAACTGATTTGGATAGTAAGTAAAAGTTACAGTAATGAAAAGACAAGTCTCTTGGGGGTTTAGGTTGGAGTCCCCTTCAGATAATCCTTGGATTAGCTAAGATTTTGCATTTCAATCTTGAAATGAAAAATAAGAATGATAAATTGTGAAACAAGTGCTACCATAAAAAGAAAAGTACTGGTTTCATATGGTCTCTTTTTCTATAGTGGATCAGCTCAAGATTGTCTGAAAATAGAGGGTTTACTGTTTTGGTAATTATATTAATATTACTCTCCTGGAAAATTGCTGTATTATAATATTTCCTTTTTTTCCCTTATAATTTCCTAGCTTTTTAAGAAGAAAATATACCTCACCTGCCTTCTAAACTTGTAGCTCTTCATTGCTACACTTACAGCTCCATAACCTTCCCAACAGGTGGTATTCACAGAAGTCTTGTAAATATCACAAGAATCCAGAAGAAAAGACATTAAAAACTAAAAAAAGTTTTGATAAAAAGCAACATTTGCCATGTGTTTTGTGCCCTACTATTATTCCCACCAATACATAAGTCTAAAAAGGGCCACCTATTATTGTAGTGATGTATCTAAAAAAATCTCAAGTTGCCTGTAATAATCTCCATTATGTATAATGACCATTTTGATAATAGTCTTTAGAAGAGGTAATGGCCCCACTGAATGGTTATTACCTGTCTGTTCATGCTGGAAGCAAGATGCAGAAGCCAAAGGGGACAGTGAAATGGTCCTTGTAGCGCAGTCTGAAGGAATAAGAAATATTTAACAGAATGCAAGAAACAGACAAGCCAGCACCTTTGCTTGTAAAACTGTCTGCAATGATGCAGTAAGCCATTGTGAATTTTGTGAAATAATAGAGGTATAAAATATAAAATAATAATAATAATAATAATAATAATAATAATAATAATAATAATAATAATAATAATAATAATAATAATAATAATAATAGGAGGCAAACTATCACTGTGAGGGCTGTTTTAATTTTAGGAGTCACAAACTCTGTTAGAAAATAAATAGAAAAATGTAAAATACAGTTCAGTTCATTATTGAATGTTAAATATTTTTATACTCTAATTCTATACCATGCCAGAGGAGCAATATCACTTAAGTCCAGAGAGGCCTCTGCACAAATCAAGGGTCAAAAGTGATTACATCTTCCACACAACTACTCCAAAAACTTCCCTATAGGCAAAAATATGGGGTTATAAAAGCAAGACATGTCAGAACTGTGAGGACTCAAACTGGCTTTTAAAACAGACAGAATTTTCTTATAAATGAAGCCTGAGCACAGACAATCCATTGCCACAAAAACATCAGAACATCAAGAATTTATGTCACCTCTGCCCAGGCTAAATGATTAGCTCTAAAAGTTAACCCTTAATTCACAGTTCTTGAATTCTAAGTTCCAAGTTCTTCTAAGCAGACATTGCCTTTAAAACCTGCATGTTAAATAAAATTTGGCCCTGATTTCAGTTGTGACCTCTGGGATTTACCACAGAATAAAGATGCTTGTAAAAAATAAATGCTGAATTATGAAATTATTAAATATTAATCTGGCCTCTTGCTTAGAAGTACACTGACATATTATTTCACTCAATAAGGTAGGGTTAAGAATACAGAATTAAAAACAAAGATCCTGTCTTTGAAACTACCGGAGACAATTGAGAGAATTTCAGTTTAATGGAGGGTAAAGGGTGAGGGGTAAAGGGTAAAGGGTAAAGTCTTGGTTCAAAATGCAGGCCACCATGAATTCTGCGTGGTTCATTCCATTTAGATTGAACAATACAGCTGAACCATAGTATTTCAGGAACACAGTAAGAGAATGTGTTTTATGTCTTTATGTCTTTAAGGGGTATTACATTTTTCTTAAATGTAACTCTGTTTTCATTCCTCAGAAGCTCTGCATGTAACAGGAAAACACGAGCATTCAGAAAGAGAGATCTCAGCCAGATCTGTGATTATTTGAAATAAAGAATGCAGAGATTCCTTTTGTCAATAGTCCATTGGGTTCAGGGAAACCCAGAAGTCCCAGTAAGAAAGCTCACATACCATAATGAATTTATTGTTTCCTTCTTGAGGTTGTTCAGGAAGGAATGAAGGAATGTTAGCTGCTTGCACTCCTCTGGTGTCTTGTATTTGTGCACTGAATGGAGACACTTCATTGCTCAAGAAAAAAGAGTTACTAGAGCAGACCAGTATGTACTGGCAACCGTGGATCCAGGTCTCCTTTTTGGATTGACCCATATTGTGACTTGAAACAAAAACTTTGGTCTACAGGGATAGTGATGACATCTCCTGCCTTGCTTTTCTCCATTTTTATTACACTAACTTGCTATCACTAACAAAAGAAAGGGGGAAAATTATAATCAAGATTTAACATGTTACAAAGGTTTCATTTACTGTTACAGACAATAATATAAGAATAGTTTCCGCCATCCTCTCCTCCCATTTTGACCCTGTTTCTGGTCTTAAATTGGGTTCCAAAGGTCATCTCTCACAATAATTTCCCTCACTCATCTTAGGTGGAGCATTTCTTCTTTCTTGCTCTCTATGTGAAAGAACTTTTTCAGTCTTGTCTCTTTACTTGACCAATTTGGTCTTTGCCTAAAAACTCCATAAACATCAAAAGTACCTAAAAAAGTGACTCAGGATGTCTTAAAAGGTTGATTAATTTAAGAGGTTTGAACTTATATATTCTGAAAACACAGTTGAAAGTCTGTATCATGGGGGGATGTACAAAGGAATAACAAAGATAAAAAGAAAAATAAAAAATAATAACATATAAGGCCATCCAGAATACGAAAGTGCTTGAAAGAGAATACAGCACTTTTTGTCAGAAACAGGAAACAGCATACACCAGCATGAGAAAAGGGAACTAACCTGACTTTTCTTCAATTTGCACTTGCTGGTCATTTAACTTGAATGTAATGGTAGAGACTATCCTACTGGTCCTCAACACAAAAACAAATGTCTAGGTAGTGTCTGAAGAACATTTAAGAACACAGGTGACTACATACAAGAAAATGAAAATGTGAAAAGCCAGTTTGAAATTGTAGAGCCTCGGACATAATTAATGCCACTAAATAGAAAATTTAATCCCTGTTACTAGTACCACATGTCAAAAAAACCTTTTTTGACATAAAAAAATTGCAAGGAAATATAGAGGGAAAATGCAATGTGGAACAGCCTTAATAAGTTCCTGGTAGTCTGCATCTCATCTGGAAATAGGTTTTTACAGAAGTAATAGACATTGTTTCAGGACAAAATACAAGACTATACAGAATTACAGAAAACTGCCTTTCATTTGCTTCTTTGTCACTATAGTTTGTGAACTGCTCAAGCTTTTTCTAATTAAATTAGACAACATATAACATACATATGAAAATTAAATTTTATTTCTATTATGGATGATGGGGTTTGGCTTGTATCTAAATTTTCTTAACTTCTCTAAAATCTTTGCCTTTATAATAGTCTCCAGCATTTAATTCTACGGGGCAATTTTCCTGAAGAAAAAAAATTCTTGCAACATTTATAAATATGACAATTATATGTCTATAATTCAATTTTTCTTTTGATGTTAATAATCAAGCTATCTCAGATATCCTGTCAAATGGAAGCATTCTCCTGGAGGATACAAAATCTTTACAAATGCCCTTTCAAACTCTCACCTAATCTGAAAGGAAAAGAAATCTGTGATAATTTCAAGAAGATAAGGTTACAAGAACACTCATTAATTTAATTAATTAATTAATTAATTAATTGACAGATAACTTCTACATTATGAAAGGAAGAGTGAAAATAAAATTATTTTAAACTCTTTCTTTCAGAGCATTAAAGCTGAAGACAGAAATGTTTAAATTTTGCTTGGAAATGTTATTTACCAATGAGACTACACTAGATTCTTTTTGTTACTCTTTAATGGCAGATTTCCTTTTAAAAATCACAGGCAAAAAAGTATTATTACTTTAGATTTTTTTTTTCTTTTTTTTTCCTTTTTTGAAATACTTTTTTTCAGGGAAAGGAAGATGTTTCAACAACATTTTCTGCTTATCCAGTTTCTGAGCTGACCTTCCCAAGTGCTTTGCAGGCTCAGGTTCATATCCTTACCACAGCCCTCATTGGACAGGTAGTACTTAGCTTCATGGTTTAGCCATTTGTAGCACTGTCATAGTGCTCTGCTGTTCTGCAGACTTCTCAACCCTGCAGGACTGCAGTGTCTTCCTGTGCTGTAAGAGCAGCAGCCCTACACCTGCCACCTCCAAGGCACTTCAAGATTCTCAGGGTTTCCTAGTTGCCTATGCAGCACAGGAATTTCTTAGCCTGATGTGCTGGAGAGGAAGCCAGCTCTCTACTTGGGAAGGGAAAATGGGGCACAGTAAGGCTGGGTGACCCCACATGCTGCTCAGTGAGATCTACACTGCACAGGTTCACCTTTCTTACTCTGCTGGCTTCATCCATAGACCATTACATGCACCAGAGCCAAGACAAGTAGGAGGCAGCATCTCAGCACTTGGGGAACTCTGGACGTTTCACTTTTGGACTTTCAGCTTTTTCAAAGCTGAAAACAACAGATTATTATCAGTCAGCAGAGATGACTGATAATAATCTGAATGTTCCAGAAATACATTTGTTTCAAACACTTAGTATATGACTCATACACAAGCTGACAGGATGGCCTGCTCTAAGATCTGTCCCTTCACTCTTGCCACTTCTTGCTATTTATGTATTTTCCCATTTATGGAACCATTCTGCTAACTACCTTTGAGGTAGGTTCATGATGAATAAGTATTAAAAACATATAATCTCAGAATGATTGAGATTGGAAGAGAACTCTGGAAGTCAACTGGATCACCACCTTGCTCAAGCAGGACTGCTTGGTCAATTGCCCAGGACTATGTGCAGATGACTTTTGAATAACATCAAATAAATGGGTACCAAAATACGCAGACTTTATGTTCTTGTTGAACATGGGTGTTCTGAAGGACACAGGAAGGCATAACATGATTTCTTTTATATGGCTATAACGCCATATGTGCCTGTGCATGTAAAAGGTACTGATGAACTGTAAAAAATGTAAGGTTTCCCAGCAGTTAATGAAGCCATCAAACTACCTTCTCTGCAAAATTTAAAAACAGCTAAGAGAACAATGTGTTCTGTCAATTTTGCTTGGAGCAGAGGATATGTAGCACCCACAAAAGAATCAGGCTTCTAGGTGGAGAAGAACAGGAAAGGAAAGAAAACAGTAGACCATCAATTAGCACACAGAATAGGCCTTCTCAGCCTAAATGGATATATTTGAACACTCTTTATGCCAAACATCTATTTTGCATGACAATAAAAATAAACATTAAAAAATGTAATTGTAATTTATTGTGATTCATATAAATTATATTTATTAAATATAATTCATATTAATTATATTAATTCATATTAAATTATATCTGAAGTGCATGATGAGTAGAATAAATATGCATTGATAAAATCAGAGATTACAGTGTAGAGTCAAGCTTGATTCTTACAAATAAGTGTCAAACGTTTATTCTGTGAAAAGGGCATTATCTGTTCTCTCAATTGGTCAAACACATTCATTTCAGACCTTGATAAGAAGGTTTTAAAGTCTTATTGAAATCAGAAAACAAGTAATAACAAAAAAATTACAAAATTGTAGTTCTGTGTTCAATAATATCACTCTTATTTTCTCTTTCCTTTTCTCACTCTTTTTAAATCCCAGATCATATAAGCTTTTTAATTCAGTCTGATCAATATAATACATGAGCTTGTCTTTTGTCTACTTTTTTGGCAGCACCAAAGTATTACTGTAATGAAATAATTTCTGGCTGGCATGGTGCCCAGGAAACTTGTGGAACCATTGTGACTGGTTTACATTCATTCCTCACAACAGCCATTTGAGTACAAAGCTCTGGGATGATAATCTATTTCTCCTGCAGTTTTATGATATTTCAATGGCCTGAAATATCCTACTTGATGGCTACTTGCATCATTATGAGTCTACCATAAAAGATGCAAATTGCAATAAAACACGGGGAAAGCCCTATATCACATCTTTATCTAGATTTGTCACTGATGACATTTGGGGTTTCTGCTGCCTATTAAATCAGACAAAGAAACAGATTTTTTTTCCAGTGCACTGAGCACCAGCTCAGAAGTATATAAAGAAAAGCCCACATGGATTCTGATGTTGAGTACTAGCCAATAAAGAGAACCACCTACAATTTTTTGGGAGATTTTCCCCCTCACTGTGGAACCCCCATTGCAGCCAGATTAACAACCCTAGTCCCTATTCCTTTTACTCTCACTACACCTTTAGGAAAGGGACTTGCCTCTGACTAAATCCTGCTACAGAAGGTTGTCTATCTCATTTACTGCCTAAGTGTAAGAACTTGAAATATCAAGCATATGAGAAGCTTTGAAGGAAAACACTGGAAAGTTGCAAACAGTTAACTGAATTTCTGTTTGGTGATATGCTTCCTGTGAGAAAAGACAGTCTGTCCCATGGATGTAGGGGTTTGCCTGTCTATCCAGCTGTCACATTTATAGAGGGCAAAGTCTATGCTAATTTTTGTTATCATGGACCTGTTAACAATTATTCTTATACTAACAGTAGCTAACTCTGTTAATAATAATTATCTTGCTTAATCTCTGATCTTGTGTTCAGATTTAAGGCAAAAGTTGATCCAATACAAATGCAGTTACCTGAGAGCATCCCAAGAGCGAAACTGGAACAAGAATGGGTAGCTACTACAGCACCAGAAATATGACCACACCTTAAAAGTAATTAGCAAATAGCACAAATATTCTGATTTACAACAGGAAAGTTACACAACCTTGTGATGACACTTTCATCTAAACCGAATACTATCCATACCAGTAGAGCTGTGACATTCTGAGCTACACACACTGGTGTGAACCTGCACTAACTTCCTTGAAATCAACAAGACAGTCCAGGTTATGACAGTGTAGTGGAGATAAGGATCTCGCCCAATATTTTGGCAGAAGCCTCTAAATATCTCCTCTGAAAACATGCCTGGCCATCAAATGCAAACCTCAGGAAAAGATACAAAATTGAAAGCTTGTTCCAGTTCTCAAGTGCATGTAGTTGTTTCAGGGTGTCCAAATGATTTACTAGCTTTCTTATTTTATCTTCAGACATTAAAATAGTTTGGGCACATTTATAAGATTAATTTAGTACAGCTCAGCATCACTCTCAAAAATGCCTGTCAGTTGTCTGCAGTCTAAATAACTTTCCCAGTTATGGTGTAATTAAAGTAGCATCCAATTAAACAGTTATTTAATAAAACAAAGGTACTGATCTAATCATGATTATCAGAGAGTAAGTCTATCTAGGTATCTCATCAGTAATGCCCTCTGTTCTTTGCCTGATACTACCCTATTGTGGGATTGCAATAGATCATCTTACCATATTTCCACTTCACTATTCGTAGGGTTGTTGACTCCCATTGAGGACTAGTGATCTTCAGTTCTGTAATCTGCTAATTAATTTGCCAAAATGTCTGATTTTGTGAGTCTTTATCCCTACTCATTGTACTACTTTGAGCTGTACTTTGTTAAAATCCCTGATTTTTAAAACAATGTTAGCTTTGGTTTTACTTCACAGTGAATGCAATTAATTGGTTTGCAACAAATACCATGCTTCCCCTTAACCCTTCAGGCCAAGTCACATGTGAAACATAAACAAAAAAATCATGACCCATCATCAGGCTGACAGTGAGAATAAGAGGCTTCCCATTTCCCGGCAGATAACCCATTCAATAATCCTTAAAGAGCAAAAATTCATAGTTGTGTCTTTGCACCTTGTGTATACAAATCCGCCAGCATATATGTAGGTTGTAAAATGCTGATTACAGATTTGTAATCACTCATCATTTTGATCTCCTTGAACATCGGCTGTAGTGAACTAAGCCTGTTCTAAGTAGTGAATTAAGCAATTACCAGGAGGAAACACTGTGTTTTCCGTCCTTCTTCCTACAAATATCAGAAGACTTATCCAGAAAGCATTTCAGTGATAGAAACCAGATGAACTGCTGAAAGCAATGGCCCTCATTTTATTATCATGTGCACTGTATAATGTAAATGTAGCAGTAAGTAGAAGTCCTCACATTTCTTAAATATTCTGGGACAAATATAATCAAAACCAAGAGACACAGACACAATTCCTTCTTGTTCTTTGAATATTTTATTTCAAAATACCTTTAACACTGACAATAATATATGAGGGAAAGGAAATATATTTTTCAGTAGCAGTAATAGAAACATAAACAGAGGAATGCTGAAATGCTGTCCTGCACTGTAGCTCTGAGATATATGCTAACTTCATTAATGTATCCTGTTTCTATTTCATAGCTTCTTCAGGAGACAACTGCCTACAAAGCAGCCTTATGAAATTAGGAAAAGGCTCCAGTCAACATCAACCCTTCTGAAGACTTAGAAAGGATACCCAGAGTAGAGAATCATACTCAAAAAGTCTGAACATTTCCCATTTGGAGCATTATCTTTTTCCATGGGACAAAAAAAAAATTTAAAAAAAACACCAAAAAAAAAACCAAAAAAAAAAAACAGCCCCCCCCCAAAAAAAAAAATCAAGAAAGCTAGAGAACAAGCCTTTTAAGATGGAGTTATAGTTTTCTCATTATATCATTACCAGAGGGGCTTCTAAAAGTAAAAGTGCTGTGGTATCTTCTTTGAGAAGACTGAAAGGAAATGCACAGGAATACTCTAAAGCAGATCTCTAAAGATCCCAAATTCAAACTAGAAATGTGCCTCTGGGATCCAATATGAGTGAGAACCCCTGGGGATTGAAAGTCATGTCCCAACAGTGTGAAGAGGGAACCTGACAATGTGGAACTAGAAGTGAAGTCATCAGAGAGGAGCTGTAAAGCAGAATCTGATTTATAGCTAAGGGACAAATACGCTACAGACCATTTCTGGCTTCTTCTGGAGCTTCCAGAAGAGTGGCTTGATGGAGCTTCTCTGCCTCGCCCAGAGCAAAATGGATTTGTCTAACACCAAAGAACTATGTCTGAGGGCAAGGTGGTAAAAATGCAGTAACAGTGTACACAGTCTTCTTTCCCTATGTGCAATAAATATTCAGACACAGCTTTCAAATGAGCAGAATACGGCTTACCAGTTTCTGTAGTGGATTGCTTCTACAAACATTGTAGATGTTCCATAAGCAAGACAAAACCCTCTTTATAGTAGTCAGATAACAAAAAAAAAAAAAAAAAATTAGAAGAGAACATTAACTGGCATTAGAAACAAGTAGCAACCATGCAGAGTAAAGAAGATATACTGTTTATATGTTGCTGCCAAAGTTAAGAAAATTTTACTGCTGCTCAGAAGAGCAGCGATGCAGTCAAACTATATAAACTTAGAGGCCAACTAGCTCCAAACCACTTGCCATGGGTTTCACTTCCACTAGACTTTGGTACTCAAAACACCATCCAACCTGGCCCTGAACATTTTCAGGGATGGGGTATACACATCTTCTCTGGGCAACGTGTTCCAGCACCTTTACACTGAAGAAGTTTTTCCTAACCTGTAACCTAAACCTACTCCCTTTCAGTTTGAAGCCATTCCCTGTGTCCTGTCACAACTCATCTTTGGAAAACATCTTTATCAATTTTTCCTGCACAGTCCCTTCAGGAAGGCCTCAACTAGGTCACTCAAATCCTAATCAGAACAATGGTGCTCTTAAAAATCAAGCAAATCTAGGATATTTATTGGAGATAAAGATATTAACATAAAATCCCAAAATAACTTGTGTGTCTGTTCTGCTTAGCAAGTGTTCTGTGAAAACTTCGGTTTATGTTTTGCATCACACCAATTACCTTATGTCTGATTACCAAGCAACAAATAAATAAATATAAAGCTATAAATCATCACATTGACAACTGTAATAGTAATGCTAGGATTGAGTCCATACATTAATAGTAGACTGCCTCTCTCTTCAATTCTTTTCCCAGACCAAATGAAAAGTATTCTAAATTCAGGAAAGAACTACAAGAAATAGGGTAAAAGATATTGAGAAGTCAAACTTAGAGAGCTGCTCCAAGGACAAAACCTTTTCTGATGGTCGTTGTTTCTTTGGTTTTCTTTAGCTGACTGAAGACGAGACAGCTGGGGAAACTAAAAGACTTATGAGAGAAGGGAAAATTGTCAGTGTGTGTCAACAGGAGGGCTCTGTGTGTGTGTGTGATTGTGGGGGTGTATGTGGGTGTGTGGGGGGGTGTGTGTGTGTTTGTAATAACTGAGACTCCATTCCAGTCAGCAGAAACTGAATTCAACCTAAACTTTGAGTATCAGATGATTGTCATAATGATTCCTGCTGCCACTTTGCTCTCCATGGCAAAGCATGCAAAACATCTGCAGCTGAGATGAAATTAGCCCTATCCTGATGTTTCTCTCTAAATGTTTCCCCGTTATCTCCCTCTTGTCTTGATAGCTAATATAGTTCCTACAGCTGCTATATCATATTAGGTCAGAGCAATGAAAACGAATGCCATTTTCTTGATGGCTTATGCAGAATTGTTGTAATTTGAATCAAGTCTCACTAACCTCTTTCTTTCTTTCTCTCCTTTCTGCCCCTCATACTGAATATATTGGGGTCCTGGCGAGCTGCCATTCTACTGCACATTAGAAATGGTAGAGTTTTCCTCTATCTGATTCTCTAAAATGAGTTCACGAAAAGGTGCAGACCCAGCACATTTGTGGTTTTTCCTATAAATTACTTTAACACTGTGTCCAATCATATATATAATTTCAGATTTTCAATTTCAACTCGCTGCTGTGTCAGCACAGACTCCACTGATATGTCTAATGTATTTAGCTTAAAATGAAACGGATGGCATTTCATTACCAGGAAGATAATATTTTTGAATATGTTTGCTGCATGGCAGGATCCATCATTACTCTGCCATTTTATGTTCGGAGTGTGTAATAGCTTTTTAATGCTTTGATGTATTTTATTTATATATGTAATATTTTTCTAATATCATGGGGTGGTTTAACTCATTGAACACATTATACAGCCTTAATTGAATGCTTTTAAATATTAGTTAGGGAGGAAAAGCTTAACAAATTGCCAATATTTTGTTTGAAATTTAATAGACAGTAGTTGAAACACCAAAAAACCCATCTCATTCTCACTCCTTCACGTTGCTCCTCAGCTCCCTCTGACACTCAAAACACTTTGAAAGGAAAAGAAGGGGAAAGAAAATCCCACAGTCCCCTGAGACGCTCAAGCTGTCAGCATGAAGGTAAGTAATGCAGGAAAACTTGAACGTGCCCAACTGTGAATGACAGAAGCCCTCTTATTGGAAGAAGCTTCTGACAGGCCTGAAATCCTTAATACCTGGTTTCTCAGTCCTTTGACCAAAGTCATGGAATTTTAAAACTACTAAGAATTTCTTCAAAGTTGGTTGCGGTGAGTTTGGGGTTTTTTGCTTGCAAGGAGAAGATGCTAGTTATGTACATTAGCATAATACCACAGCTCAAATCTGCCCCAAGAGAACAGGTAAGTATTAAAGGGCATTTCTTAATCTCAGCAGGAAATGATAAACTGAGCCATGGTACTGGATCACTCTTGTACGTGTGTTTGGGATTGCCTTGACCTTGCTCTTGGCCTCATTGAACTTCATGAGTTTCACATGGGTCCCCCTCTCAAGCCAGTCACAGTCCCACTGGACACCATCCCTGCTCTCCAGTATGTTGACACCACCACACAGCTTGGTGCTGCCATGCAGCTGCTGAGGGTGCTTTCCATCCCACAGTCCCTGTCACCAACAAAGCTGTTAAATAGCTCCGGTCCCAAAACCAGCCCCTGAGGACATCACTCATCAGTGCTCTCCACTTGGACATTGAGCCATTGCCCACAGCTCTCTGAGTGACCATCCAGCCAATTCCTTAGCCAACAAGTGGTCCACCTGCCAAATCCATGTTTCTCCAGTTGAGAAATAAAGATGCTGTGTGGGAAATTGTAAAATTCTTTGCATAGCTCCAAGTAAATGGTGTCGGCTGCTTTTTCCTTATCCACCAGCACTGTAACCCCACCATAGAGGGCCACCAAATTTGTCAGGTACAATTTGCTCTTAGTGAAGCTGTGTTCACTGTCAAAGTGCACCTCCTTATTTTTCATGTGCCTAAGCATAGCTTCTAGGAGGATATATTTCATTATCTTGCTGGGCACAGAAGTGAGATTTACCAGCCTGTGGATCCTGAAGGTCTTTTTTCCTTTTTTAAAAACAGGGGTAACCCGTTCCATTTTCAAGTCAGTGGGAACTTCTCCAAGAAGGTGATGTTAAATTAACTATAACCTTCTACATCCAATTTTTGCATTGTCGTGTTCTTTTTGCTTTTAAAACAGCTTTAGTGACTCATTTTTTACAATAGTTCTGTTTGCGCACAGAAAAGTCTTCTTTCCCAAATGGCCAGTTTAATATTGCAGAAAGCATCATTTTCTCTAAGCTATTTCAGGTGCACTTTTCAGAAAGGAGGAAATGCATTGCTGTCCTTCTTAGAGCAGGGGCAAGGTACAAATAAGTCAAAGTCAACCTTCACTTAAGTTTCACAGGATTTCGTGTTTCTCAGAAGTATCAAGTGTCTTTTAGTCCTGTTGAAAATGGCTGTGTATTCCTGAAAATCAGATTACTCCTTTAGATGTCTAGATATATGGAGCTAGGGATTTGTCTTCGCATTTTGTATCCAAAAGCCCCAGTGATCAGGGGTAGTTAGATATCTAAGTTGTGTTGAAAAATGAAAGCATTTGAGACCCAAATATTTTGCAAGATCTTATTTTGGCTATGAGATGCTCAGGAGCAGACATCAAGAGACAGCATTTAATTTAATCTCATTTTACTGCTTGCTAAGACAGACAAGATAACAATTCTATGTTTAGGAAAATTGGCATTTTTATATGGACTAACTGATGAAATAACTAGCAGAACCACTTAAGATGGGGGTGGGGGTGGAGAAAAAAAATTTAAAAAATGCATAATTAATAGCTCCCAGGAAGAAAAGGCTGAAAATTATAGTAACACATTGTTTGTTGGCCTAGTGGGAATTTGTGCTAAAAAATGAGAGTCTCAAAGGAGCTTTATGCTTCTCAGCAGAAGTTATTGGAAAATAAAACACATTCTAGGTAAGTCCTTTTTATTTATTGCTGGGGTTTAATTTCTTCTTTTAAGTTTTTCCCTGTGTGACAGACCACAACAATTATTCATATCTAAAATATAGCAGATAACTTTATAAGAGCTCCCTCTCATATCTTCTCAAATAGTTGGATTATCAAGATAATAGGTGAAACCCTCTTTTTTCACCAATCACAAAATGCTTTCCCTTTACCATAGTTTTACACAGACTGTCTCCTCATCCAGTAAAACTTTGTAAAATAGTTTCCTGAAGGAAATTGTCCTTACACAGATCTTCACATATGTACTAGCAAACAGACCCAGAAAAGTTAATGTGAAAATACACATATTATTCACATGTGTACATTTCTCCAACTATTATTTCAGGAATGCCCTACTGATGGTGCTTTGCAATTATGTTCTGCCTGAAGGTCACACACCAGCTGCAATGACAATTTTAGTGCCAAAACATTACAGCAGAAGTTTCCAGGTTTGCTAAGTTAGTATACACGAGTCATACAATCACAGAATCATAAAACCATAGAATGGTTGATACTGGAAAAGACCTATATGATGATCAAATCTAACCATTAACCTAGCCCTGCCAAGCCCACTACTAAGCCATGTCCCCAAGTGTCACATGTACCTGTCTTCTAAATATCTCCAGGGATGGTCACTCCACCACTTCCTTGGGCAGGGTTAAGAGTGCTTGGCAGTGTTTTTGGTGAATAACTTTTCCTTTATATCCAATATAAACCTCTCCTAGCACAACTGAGACTGATGCCACAAGTGCTGCCATTTGATATGTGGCAGATTGACCACCACCTCACTACAACTTCTTTCAGGTGGTTCTAGGGAGCAGTCATGTCTCCCCTGAGCCTCCTTTTCTCCAGGAGATAAATACCCACATCTTCCTCAGCCACTCCTCATAGTACTTGCACTCTAGAACCTTTAGCATTCCTCTTCCCTTTTCTGGACATACTCCAGCACCTCAATGTCTATCCTGTAGTGAGTGAAAAGTGTAGTGAAGCACAGGATTTGAGGTGTGGCCTCACCCATGCTGTGTACAGGGGCACAGTCCCTTCCCTAGTCTGCTGGCCACACTATTTCTGATATTAGCCAGGATGTCATTCACCTTCTAGGCCACCTAGTGCACACTACTGGTTCGTGTTCATCTCTTTCACAATCACCTCAGATTCTTATCCGCTGGGCAACTTTCCAGCCGCTCTTCCCCATGTCTGGCATTGCATGGAGTTATTGCAAGCAACACGTCAAAGCCTCTTCTACAGTTCACATCTGAAAGACGAAAAGTGACTGATTCTCCATTCAGGCTATGTACTGCTTAGTAAACTTGAAAAGTATCTAAAATATTTCAAATGCCAAGGTGTTAACTTCAAAGCCACTGAGTAGTTGAACTTGAGTGTAACTGGTGGGGGGAAGTGGGAGGAAGGGGGTTAATGCCTGGTGTGAATTTTCATGAAAAGCTCAAGCTGACAGATCTTTGACTTGTACCTCAGTTCCTCCATTGCAAGTTAATGGTAAAATTGTTCACTCACTGGAATTGTGAGTCAGACAAACTCAAAGTTGACTTGGCACCCTTCAAGTCAATTAACCCCACAGCATATCCATCTCCAAACATAAACAATGGCTCATTGAACTAACTCAGCCCTGAAAGTGGATGTATGCAACTACACGTATCTTTGTTTAGAAGCAACCCTCAATTAGAAGCTGCTCTCCTTTAGTAACTGTACCATTACCCTGCAAGCCTCCAGGGAAACAAATTAAACTTAATAGATGCTACTCTCCATTTAAAGCTGTAGAGAAAAATAATTGATTATTTTAGAAACTCTGGACATGAAATAAATATATATATGGCAAATACAAATCAATCCACAACCCCCCATCCCCCCAATTAATTCCAAAGTAATTTTACCTTTCCATAGGGTGTTGCTCCAGTTAACACGTTTACTCTGTGTTAACACTGGAAGAAATGCAAATCCCAGAAATCTATTGCAAAATATCTGAAATTTCTGTGATTCTTTAAATTGGAACGTCATATAAAAGTGAAATTCATGGAAAGGCAATGCTGATCCAGCAATGAAGTATGGCCACCTTTATTTACTTTTAATATTTTGTTGAGCATATAGTTTGTTCCACATTCTGAAAGGAATTTTGCAGGAATTACAGCCTTCAAAATCTTGGATGCTCTGTGTCCATCCATCAAAAGGAGGTTGTTTATCTGACTTGCATTTACACACCTAAGGTCAGAGCCTTCCTTAAAAACTGAGGAGATATGGGATTCAGCCTTACACTGAATAAAGATCATGTTTTCAAGGTTATTTTCTTAGAAATACCACAGAGTGACGATTAAGCACATTGGTAGAGAATTCTGATATAATTAGTGCAGTAGATTCTTGATTTTAATTACAGAACAAGATGAGATGGGTTAGTGAGAACACCCAGGCTAATAGACTGATTTGCCAAAACATTATTTCCAGGCATTAGGTCAAAATAATAACATAGGAACCAGGATTATATCAAGATGCCTATTTTGTATTTTTCAAGCTGTTGAACTGAACACAGTGCTGGAACCCTTTGGCCAGTTTCCTCAAAATAAATTTAAGCAATCAATGTGTTTGCATCAATCTGCCTCTGCATTAGCTTGCCAAGGAGCAAGGAATGCAGTAATATATTCTCCCCATTTTCTTTCATGAAGCTGCTGCCAATCACTTGTTGTTTTCACAAAACTTTGCAGTCTGGGATGAACTGAACTAATTCAAGTCTTCCAAATTTCATAACATAGGATTAGACTGATTAGCCATGAGCGAAAGAATTCCCATTGACCATGCTCTAAGCCATTTCCCTTTCAGATAACTTTGAAAGCAAACCTTGTTCTTAACAAATGTACACTCTGATTACTGACTTGTATGATAAAAAGCAGATAAAAATCACCCAACAGAAATTTCCCATACTTCTAAGAATGTCTTAATTTTTCATTGGACTTCTCAAAATAGAATGAAATTAAGCATAAACTCCGCACAAGGTTTTAGGTTTACAGCAGAATATTTCCTTATTACACTCCAACTCATAGATGAGATATTGGTATCCCAACCATTGAACATTCTCCTAATCTGATGCTAGGAAATAACAGGGTGAACATAACTCTACCAGGAGCCATCCCAAAACAAATTTTTCAGGGGCAGACTTAGCTGTTAATCAAACTCCCATAATAACTAAAGGCCATCCCAAAATTCTGTGTTTTCAAATCTAAATGAAAAACACATTTATTCTGCCTTCTTCTACATAAATGTAAAGCTGAATGCCCTTTAACAAAACAAATGAACAAACAAAACTACACTGCCCTAACAGCTCTTATCCTAGAGGGAGAGAGGCCAAAGAGAAAGAATTGGTCTCTAAGATTCTGCTGTTAAACCAAATCATATAATATAGGCTGAATGATTTCTACAATGAAACACAGGGTTTGGAGAACAAAATGTAATTATGTCCATATCATCCTTACTTGACATTTATCCATTAATATCAAAATGGTATAAGGACACTCTGAGACACAGAGCCTGGAATTCAACTCAAAGATGCATTTGAGTTCATTCAAAGATGCCTTCACCTTTCTAAAACTGTAATAAGAAACCTAAAAAAGGCTTATGTCTCTTTATATTGTACTAATAGTAAGGGACCTGCTTTGGCAAATGTGTGAAACTCCTAACTCTTTTAACTAAGAGGAATTAACTAGGTCACAATGCATTAAACCATGAGTAAGTCTGAACAAGTACCTTTAAAACAAGCCCTTTATGATGAGACATAGAAGCAGTGCATGATTTTTTTTATCACTGTTCCATAAGAGACAAAGCACAAGACCCTCAAGGGGAATTACTTGTACAGATGCAAAGTTTGTAATTTTCTGTGTATATTTCTGTGAATTGTAATAAATTCACGGATTTGCTATAAAAATTGCATATTTTTTAGCTGTTTTTTATTCAGAATTACATGTCTGGAAGTCACTAAATTTGAAATTATCTCAGCCAGTGACAGTTTTTTCTCCTGACTTATTAATCCCAGCTATTACAGAAGGTGGAACCATCACTTCTCCTGCTTGAATGCACTGCTGGATTGGCTTAAGTAGTGCCAGGTATATCCTGACTCCAAAGTGCACTGCTGTGCACCTGTGTGGCAATATATCAACAGGAAGTGTTTATTTTCTTTGGCAATACATCTTGATGCCTTGCTCTCAATTCCTTGTATTATTCTGTAGCACACATTGGTGTTCTTTTAGACTGTATTGGGGAAAATGCTTAAATTTATCATAAGCCCAACCCATATCCCATCCTTCTCACAAAATACATTCTCTTTCTCTCTATGGTCAGCTAAAATGTTGTTCTTGATCTCAGAAAATACAAATATGAATACACAAATTCATTACTTCCTTGTTTGACAACTGCAGATGAAACAGCAGCAGTCTTGAACAGCACTACCTGATTGAAAACACTACAGCTAAGTAGAGTGAAGGGACTTGGGTAACTTGGAGACCTCAACTACAAGAATCAGAAGTCTTTCTCTACATGAAGGCACAGACTTTGAATTCTAGTCATTCTAATTTTAAGTTTGCTATTCCATAAGCCCCAGGCTATTTTCAAAGCTGTTTTTTCATCCTCAATCAAAAATTTTCCACTGCCATAAGGTACAAAGGACAATAAAAGTAGAGTTATGAAGATAACAGCCTACTCTGTAAGAATGAATCCAGCACTATTATCATCAGAAAACACAAAATCACCAAATTTTCCCACAGTGAGGAACAGTCATAAGGGGAACTTAATTCATATCACTGTGACTTCTTCTCCAGTAAATTTACTCTTGAAAGCTCACATATCCTATCAGTAACTTACCCTTCATCACAAGAAATAAACAACTCCTCTAGCATTATCACTTATACCTAACTTTCTGGACAGTTAATAGGAGTTCTCACTCAGGACTCTGATATGACATACACAGATAATACAAAAAATACTCTGTCAAAGCTTATGACAGAAGGTCAGATGAAGCACAAGGGAGGGTTGCCCATAGTCTTTCAAAATTAATTAATGGTGTAAGGCAACAGAAAGCAACCCCTTATTATGGGTCAGTGTAGCAGTAGGGAGAACCAGGCAGTCAGAGCAACTTGACAGAATGGTCACTCACCATAAAGAAGTGGAATAAATGCAAAGAGATTGTTTTGAGGTTTCGTGTTATGCTTGCTGCACATTTTCAAAAGTTTAGGAAGTTAAGAGAGTTATGGAAAAACACATTCACAGAAAGGACTCTCCAGTACTGCAAAAGCTGTGTTAGGTATTCAGCCAAAGTGATGTTGAATCACAGATAGAAAAATTACTGCTTAATGGTTTATTGATATCCCTGCTTCTGAGTCCTTACTGTGGTTATGCAAAAGAAAGCAGGAGGCATATGGTTTGTAAGTGAAATGAATTGATTTCTCTTCTATAGATTTAGCTAGTGTTTACTGTTTCTGCACCAAGACACTTATGACTGACTTGACCTCATTGGGAGGCTTTTCTGCATTTGAAGGACTTTTCCGCTATCAACTTGCATATGCTTGCCAGCAATTCATAAGATTGTGATAGATGTGTTGCAGAAATTGAAAGCCATGTAAAGCTAGATAAATGAGAAGTTTTATTTAGAGTTAATAGCCTGCCATAACACTGTATAATTGTACTTTTTCCTCTAGAGTAAATCTGTCCAAGAACAAATGAAAGGAAAGAAGACCAAACAACTAAACTCCTTTCACAAAACTTTCTCTTTCTGGACACTATCCATATCAATACCTTTAACCATGATCTATCAAAAAAAGTGTTAAACAGGGTACAATCAGCCAGCCCAGTTCTTACTGCAGAACCTTTCAGTCATGTGCATTGCAGCAAATATCCTATTACATTGATTGGCCATTACCAATTACAGCTGAAATAACCTTTTTATTTCCCATGCCAAATAATGCACATGTGACAATATTACCATTTAATGGCTCTGGTGTCATTCACAAGGGAAATTCCTTGTAAATCATGTATGATAATGATTCTCACCTTACCTGTGTTGACTTTTCTGTTTTTCTCCAGGTGCACATTGATTTGCTGGAATGTTATCCCCAGATGAGGAATTTGAAAAACTTAGTCATACCCTACACGGCCTATTAAGAACTAAAACAAGCCACACTATCTGGCTGAAACTTACTTTCTTCATCATTCTCTAACCACACCAGCCACTTCTTACTGTATCATTTAGGAAGTCTTTTTCAGAAAAAGCTCCTTAGTGACCTCTAACAGGCTGTCATCTTCTTTTTTCTCTATAAGCAATCAAGCAACTATAACAATAGTCATTTTCAGAGTAGTGAGAAACTGGGCAAAATGCACCATGTATAAGAGAGAGATGAAAACAGTGAAAGCAATAAATTCACAACCTTGACATTTTTTATCTTTCCTACATTTGAACATTTCCAGCAGGAAATATGTCACTGGGGGTATCCCTGTACAAGATAGTCTTTATCTCACAGAAGTTTTTGAAGTTTTTACACTACTGTGTATGAAAACACAACTGTGGAGAAAAACAAGAATGGCAAGGAAACAGAGAAAGGGAGAGAAAAGGAGACAGAAAGAGAAGAGGGAAAAGGGACAAAGAGAGAGGGGAGAAGGAAGGGGGAGGGAGGGAGGCAGGGAGGGAGGCAGGTAGGCAGGAAGGAAGGAAGGAAG
>NC_031799.1:34140224-34339193 GCF_001522545.3 Parus major | reverse complement strand
CTAATAACTCCATTAAGACTTGAGCCTGGATCTGGCATAGCATATGTTCATCCACACACTTTCTGATTCAGAAAAGTATCTTCATTTTCAATTCCTCCTTAAACTGTGAAGTTCTTTGCTGCCAAACTATTGAGTATTCTGGAACTAGTCTTCCCCCAACAAGAATTAGACAAAAAACTGAAACAAATTATGTGAATAATTTTTAGTTGTCTTGGACAGACAAAGGAGAGGTGAAAAGGAGTGAGTAGTCTGGATGCTGAGTGTCAGCCAGCTGCCACATAGCACTGCATTATTAGACTTCTGGAAGAGAGAGAACAAAAGCTAAAGAGCAGTAGAGATACCACAAGAGACAAGAAATGTCTTTTAAAAACTTAGTCAGAGGTGTAGTGTGCATGCCAATGTTTTGTGCAACACTGGACAGAAATGGAAGCTACAACTAACTCTAATGGCAAGGAGACCATCAGGTCTAGCAATGGCATCTCTCCATCTTTCAAAGTCTGTTGGCATGCAAGTACCAACATTTCACTTTCACAGCCTGCTTGCAATTTGTAGCTTGACTAAAATTGTTACTAAAACATGCTTCATTTAATTGAAACCTTGTAGTACTCCACCTGAAAGCAGGTGATCAATTTAACAGGAACCTTTCAAAATATGCCAGTGGGAAGGAATTTCTCCAACAGTTCAGAATTTTGCCTTAGGGGATGTCTGCTTTCCATGGCAGCTGTAGTTTACATGTAGTTTGCTACCAGACTGTTCATACCAGTGAGGGTACTACCAAGCCTTTTGTTACTTCTGAGAGAAAAGTGTCAGCCTCAGGTCATTAGCTTCTTAATGTATATGATGTTTTAACATCCACCACAGCTTCACCACAGCATGGAAGTCCAGACTGTAATCTCTCATGCTGGATTTCTATTCCCTCCCCTTATCCTGACCATTGCGCAAACTGCCCCAGGCTGGTGGTCTCAATTTTTCTGGAGATTCACCTGCCTGCTTTCAGTTTCCTGAGCAGAGGGAACTGAGAAATTCCCTTCAGGCAATCTATATGGTCTAGCAGTTCACTCTGTGCAATGCCTTATTGATTACTGCCATAGCCTCCATAGTTGACTCAAGGATCAGAGGCTCTGGCAATGGCTAACAGGTTTAAACAATTAGTCCCATTTGTATCTACTTGGTGAAAGGCTTGTCAGTCTCAATGTACCTTGTACTGTAGCTTTTAGTGGATTTCTAGTCCCATTCATTTTGCCTCAATGACCTCTACAGTTAATGGGGGTTATTGGAATTTTTTTTTTTCTTCTTCAAAAGCTTTTCTTTCTCCTTCCTGCTTTTTGTTTTCAGAACATAAAAGCCATTTAGGTTGTGGTGTTAAAAAACAGCAGTGCAGGCAATAATCTGTTGCTCTCCTGTGAGAAAATATGTGTCCTTGTGTACTGTGTGTTGTGTCTGATACCAAAAAACATCTTTGTCAATCAGGTGCCAGCAAAATAATTCATTCTGACTAGAAAGGTTTGCTGAGAGCAGTATTATTCTTTTAAATGGTCATATTAAAAATCCTAACCCTCTTCAAGGTTAAGAATTTCCCATTAGTATAATTTCACCATATTAAAACCTTTATTTTTTCTCTGTCTAACCTTCTCATAGCAGTAGTTTGTAGTCATATACACACTAAAATAACTTCTATGTGAGATTCCTACTACTGAATGGGCCCAATTATGCCAATTTTCATCATAATTAGCACTATACACTAGAAGCAAGTCCTATTAACTTTGGCTGTGCTGTTCCCTTAGGTGGTTCTCAAAGGCCACTCCAAAAGTGGCCTGATGTTCACCATCCTTTTCTTTAATGCAGGCCTAACAGACCTCGATATTTCCCTACTCTTCACTACCTGGAGCAGCCTTCAGTCGGCAATACATATAAAATAATATCTAAGTGAAAAGACTTACCACCATTTTGTTTTCTGCCAGCATTGCAAAGAGATGGTAACTTACAAATTTTAAAGGAAGAACCAAGATGCTCCACAGAAAAATTACCAGGCTAAAGACACATCTGTATCTTGTTGCTGTCCAAGAACTAGCCACATCATCTCAAGAATCACAGCTTACATTCCATAAAAAGAAACACCTCAGCCACTCTCAGATTCACTAAGAGGACATCCACATGGCTGAAGCCTGCCACAGCTGAGGCTTGACCACTGCAGAGATTACTCTGGACATGTACTGCAAGCACTTACTAGTGAACTATGCTGTTGTCCAGACAGAATGCTGACCAGCAGAAGATGCCAAAATTCTAGATGCAAAGCCCGCAGGTGCGGAGAAGCAGTAGAATAGGTTCCAGATTCTGATTTTACTCCTATTTTAATCTCTTGGTCTGTTTTTATCCTTTTTACCATGGTGGGCCATTTCTTTATAACAGCCTTTCAGGCTGAACAGAAATTTAGTTCCCTGTACCTGTTCTTATCACAGAATTCTGTGATGCCATGTGCCCTTCAGTTAATCATGCCCTGAGAACTTCTGACCCTAAAATCAATCAGGATGTTTTCAAATGTGTTCTGTAAGGGACCCACACTTGCTGTGCTTATGTGTAGAGACAAAAACCTCTCCTGTCTCAGAGGCCATCAAGAGCCACCAACAGTAGTCTCTTTCTGTGAGCAGGAAATCCTTTTGGTTTTGCACTCTTATGTACATTCCCTGGAGTCATGGATCTACATACTTAGGTGTTGCCATTGTGCAAGCCACTGATAAATCAGCGGAGATGTCCATTCAGCTGCACCTTCTCATCCTGTCAAATATTCATCAAGTGCAATTTTCAGCAGCTCAGAACTATTCACAGTGCTTATCCTTGGCACCAGCATGAAAAGAAGCTTTAGCAAAGCATCAGTTCCTGTCTCACCAGCAGAGTGATGCACAGAGAGCATCCCTCACTGGTGGATGCAAGGGTTCTATCAGGGGTGTCTGACAGCAACCACGAATGAACTATGAGCAGACCCCCAGTCTCTCTCATTTGAAGTAAAACATGTGTCCTTCTTTCCAGTCTCATTGGAACCTGCATAAAGAGGAGGAAGACTTGCAGAAAGATGGCAAGGTTTCTTTCCCTTCTCACAAGGAAAAGACACTGTTCCCAACATGCCATTCTGTAAGTCCAAAAAGACATTCCCACTCTGTACTTGAGTCTGTAGCTCTCCTCTGTGTCCTTACCACATTCTGGCACTGGCACAACTGTCTCCTGATCTTTGTTCTTTCCTCAAATACTTGTTCTGCAGATGTAAGTGCAAGTATAAGCTGTTGCCTTTTCCAGAACCAAGCATGCGTAGTGGGTCCAAATATAACCTAAGTCCCAGGTTAGAGACTGACAGTGTTACCCAGTTTCCTTCTCCACCCCTGGTGGGCCTTCTGTCCCGGCACTCTTCCTCCACTCTCCGTGTCTCAGGAAAGGTCAGTCAGCTTTTCAATGCCACCTCCTCCAAGGATAGGGTAAGCAAGGCTGTCAGCAGGGCACTGCAAGGTGGTGGGTGAAATAGAATGCTTAAAGTAGCATTAAAAATAGTATTGTATTAAAAAAGAATAAACAGCATTTAAAACACCACTATTGATGCCACATGCCAGTGTAACAGACACGGCTGTGATAGCTACATTGAGAGACTGAGTACTTCAATACTATCCTTTTCAGCAAAAAATGTCAATAAAAACAAGTTGATGCTGCCTTCTTCCATCTGGGAGTCTTCTTCTCTTTCCAAGTCTAGTGACTAACCTCCCCCAGCTGAAAATGACCATACATATGTGACCATACATACCGCAGGCAGAATACATAATGGCCTTCTTCTCAAGGACTAAAGACCACCTCAAACCCTGGGTGACAACACTTCCCTTCTCTCCAGCTAGCACAGCTGGAGTTGCCATGCCCATCCTGGCTCCCTCACTGCCTCTGCCCTGGCACAGCACTGTTCACCTGGCAGCTGCCTGCAGCCGCAGCCATCGTCCTCAGCCAGCCAGGCACCTCTGCAAGGCCATGGCCTGCTCAAGGCTGTCCTGCCCTATACACACACCCTGTCTCTGACACATGGTGTGATTTTTGGGGTTGTCATGTGCAGAGCCAGAAGCTGGATTTGATGATCCCTGTGGATCCTTTCCAGCTCAGGATATTCTATGATTCTGTACAGCAGCATGCCTGGGGAGTTGGACGTAGCTGAGTGACTGACTGCTAAGCAGAACAGTCTGTGCCCCAGCTGCACCACAGAGCTATTTTGTCTCAACACATGGCATTTAGGAAAATCTGGACAGTGAAATAACGATGCATTGGGACAGGCCATATTGTACAGCTATGATAGCAATGTGCAGTCAGGCCAGGAGCAAGGAAGAGTTAGGCTAAGGGATGGAGGGAACCTTTCCATGCCTGTCCAGAACAGTGCGGCTATGGTGCCAGGAGGATGCCAGCAAGGATATTTCAGAGCCTCCATGAGCAAGATTTTGCCTCATGAAAGTCAAAAGAAAACAGTATGAAAGCAGTAAAACAAGTAAAGGTGTAAGAGAGATAGAGTAGTCAATCATGGTCCTAACAAAACTTGGGTGTATACATAATATTACAGAATTAAAAGAAAGCAGCTGAGCTTTATCTCTTCCCTTATCTAATCAGCAAGACCTTAATGTCAATCTCTGTGCTCTCCTTGCTGTAAAGATATTGCTGGTGTGTAGCATCAGAGAAAGGGCCTATCACAGAATTTTCCATTAGATATTTGAATAAAGCAAAAGACATGCATAACTGAATAGAGAGGTCCTTGCTCTCAGGATTCTATAATTTATCTTTAGCTTGTAAATAAATACTTTTGGCTGGCTTAAATTTTCATGCTGTGCACCTTAGTCAGCCTCAGGTCAGAAGACAGAAACATGTTTTGAATGCAGAGTCACTTAAAACATATTTTAGGTGTGACTTTCTCATTCCACCACCAAGGTGAGGTAAGATGAAGTGTTCATTTGCACAAGGTTTTCCCAGAGAATATTTTCTGGCTGTGGTGTTTGCCTTATCTTGAAGTTACAGCACTTTACTTACTTAGGCAGCAGCCATAAAGAGGTATATGTGTAGACAGCACACCCTTATCTAATCTCCCAGGAAAAAAAAAAAAAAAGTTTAAAAATCCAGACCAAATATGACAAAAGTGTAAAAGATCACAGTCCTACCAAGAAATACATCAAAGAAAGGAAGACTTAAACACATATTTTTCTACTAAAACAGGAATACAGAAAATGAGATCTCCACTGCCAGTGATTTTCATTTCAACTGATTTTTACTGGGGCTGGCATCTATAGGATGCCATATTATGACTGCTTAATTGTAGCGTGGAGTACAGTAAATTGCTGCTATTTTTTAGAATTGGTGCAATTCTTTGACAGCTTAATACTCTTACACACTTTACTTCCACCTAGTTGGATGTGTATTTGTGATAGTAGGAGACAAAGCCACACTGCCTGGTGGAGAGGTGAGAAGGAAGAGTGAACAGCAGAATAACACCCTTAAAAATGGCACTGAGGAACAATTGCCATAAACATACTTCTGGATTTCTTATGGGTCATCAGCAGTTTCACAGGGACCACTGGCAGGATTTTTACACAGTCTTTTAAACGAAGGAGATTGTTCTCAAAATTCTGGCAGTCCTATACCCTTTAATTTATTTTAAAAGCATGATGAGTATTCAATATAGGCTACCCTATGAGTTTTATTTTCTTCCTGAGAACACGTAAAAAGAAATAAACCTGTTTCTGAGTTTAGCTTTAAAAATCTTTTTGAAAAATTTTAAAAGCCAAAAAATCATCCTGGATTGCACACTGACATCTTGTGGTGCAAGGAGAGCACAGCTGAGTGGGAGTGCAGAATTGTGATTATTATCAGCATAGCTCCAAAATGCATAATAGCACTTTGTGTCTGGCTTTTGATTTTCTCAACAGAGGACTGTTGCTGGATTATCATCACACCCTGTTCACTATGCCACCTAAAATGTTTCTTCTGAACAGAGTATTAACTCATAATTAATCATCTCTCATTAATGTAAATTTATCCACACAGGCATATTTAATCAGAGTTCTTTCATTTTTCATAATATTATAATAACGGAGCACCAAAAGAGACTTTCAAGATATAAAGTTATATAAATAGTGTTTATAATCTGAGTCTATTCAAGCCGTTGCATTCTTGACTTTCAAGGAAGCTGGAAAATTATGTAATTTGAACCTATGCAATCTCATTATGATTAACCTGAAAACTAGATATACTTACTGAATGTTACTCACTCTGTAGATGTCATTCATAAAAGTGATGTGTTTTCCAATAAGAGTAGATACAAATGTAGCACTTAATTCATATTAGAAGACTCAGCACAGCAGTGTATCATCAGAAAAATCAGAATTTGAAGGCTTTCAGTTGTTTGTTCAGTGTTTATGCAAGTGGATGCATATGATTATGTGGCAGATTTGGGGATTATTAAATTTATCTCATTTGAATTTTTTAATCCTTACTCTAGAAGCAGTAAAAAGGTCTGATGTTTTTAATGAGTATTGATGGCAGCTGTCACTAAAAAGACTGGCTTGTTGTGAATAATAAGCCTGAACTCATTGTAGGCAATTACTACTACCACATTTCTGACAACATCATTTACACCTTATCTCCTCCCTAAAATGCCAAAAACCTGCAATATGCTCTATCATTCTTTGATAAATTTCCTATTCAAAGATAAGTCAGGCATGTTATGAACAACAGAAACACTTCAGAATTTTCATTAATTTGGGGCCCTGAGAATAAAGCAAACAGGGCTCTAATCTGTTCGCACAAACCCTAGGTAAGTTTGGAGTAAAGCTGTCTCATTGACTTGATCTGGACCATACACCATTCCTAAGTCTGTCAGCTCTGCTCAGATTTAACAAACATTCAATCAGCTTTCAAGAGCTCAACCTTGCTCTCATCCAACACATCAACGTGTTTTCCATTGTGATGTTAGAGAAGTAAATAGACTGCAAGCAGACAACATTTATAATCTATGAATGCTAACAATAACATCACCACTTGAAGCGGACCAGTAGGTGTTTTTGTGCTATATATAGATTGTGATCAGTTTCTATACTCTCATTAGAAATATTCATTACTAAAGCAACTAATTGTTGAAAAAATGTAATGTTTCTCCAGGATTAGTGGCCACCTGGGAGCAGATTAAAGCTTGCTATAAATCCAAGGCCATTAAGACCATTTTGCCCAGTACAAAATTACTTATTCAAGATGTTTGATTTTTCCAATTGAGGAAATGTTTGATCCTTCCAATTAAGGATCTCCCTGTGTTTTACAAACAGTGGTGATTTCATAACTCGGCATCCACAGCAGGTAGAGAAGAAGGTTACTCAGCTTTCTGATATAATGTGACAGACACACAGAAAAATTAAACAAATTACCAAAAATTCCAGAGGTCATCTGCCAAAGCCTTTTTGTTTTTCCTTCATATATGGGCTTGTATCAGGGCAAACAGAGATCAGTTTTCTTCCAAGCAAGAGCTTGAGCAGTTACAGAGGACATGCTCTGTGCTGTGAGCCATTTGTACCACTTCGATTCTCTTTCAGTCTCACATTTGGCTTACGGTTGTTTCTGGCTGCTTTGCACACACCACTTTCTCTGAGTAAAGTAAACACCACAGCCATCACCAAAAGAGAGAGCTTGCTGATGAACTAACTACTAAGAAGAATTTTAACAGATTTTCATTGTGGTAGATGATAGGTTAAAGGTGTATCTTGTTTTCTCCTCCAATCATTTTTATATTACTTTCCTCCATATAAACAGAGGTGAGAGAGGATAAGACTTGAGTTATATAACTCAAACACATATCCAAAATGAAGACTACTCAGTAATGAACAGCTGAGCTCCCTCAGTGGAAAAGAGATTTCAGAAGAAGAGAGTCAGACCTTGTTTATTACAGCCATATTTTCTCCTTTTCAGGAAAGGCAGAGAGGGGGCCAGAGAACAAACAGCAGTCCTTCCTGTAATAAAATATTTAAAGGAATGGGAGATAAAAAGTGTATATATGTAAAGCAGTGGCAAAACTCAACTCCTGACACTACTGCAGCTAGATGAGGGTGATGGTAATGCTGGCATTTATCAATACTTTTGGCACCATGTCCTGTGGGGTAGAGAAGTGATGAGGTTATTCTTTCAAATAAGAGGTAGCAAAGTGAAACTGAATGAAACAAGTATTTGCTGTAAACTCAGGGGATTAAAAGGTGTTTGAACTATTTAGAAATCAAGCACCTGGTTTATACCCTTTCACTAGCTGTCTGCTGGACTGAAGAAATTCACAGGTGCTGCTACAAGTAATTGGTTGTGTGAGGAAGAGTACTCCCTGGCAACACTTTTTAGCAGTCCGCTATCAGCCCAGAACTGGACAGATATAAGAACAATACTTACATCTCATTGACATGTCTTCTTCTCATCTCTCCTCTGCACTAAGTGCAATACAAAAAGCTTTAGTGGCCTGAGGCACACAGAAAATTTCTCAAGATTCATCTACATTTGTAACACGAGCAGTAGCCTCTTCAGACTACAAGGTGGATTATAACACTTTAGACATAGGATCTTCCTCATCCAGGAGAAATGCAGAAAACACAGACCTCCACAGAGGGATCAAGGGAAGATGGGTGGAGGACAAGCTCAGAGTGCTTCTGAACTTCTAACAAAAGTCAAACATGTATGACCCAGGTAACTACCTTCCCATCCAAATTCCTGAATCTGTTTTTTTGTTACCTGTCCCAGCCACCACCCCCTGCAAAAGTGAAAAAAAAGGAAGTCTGGACCCATAAGCAAGGCAGACACTGCAATCAGCTCCAGGTCTCCGGTAGATAGATCATCAGAATTTCTTTAGGCACAGACAAATGGCTCAGACAATGCTCACACTAAATTTTCCCTTTGCCACAGGCTGTCTATAGAGCAGTAAGCTATTTTTACTCTACTACTGTTTTGTATTGCCAACATAATTGTTCAAAATCAAGTGTCGTAAAAATATACTCTCTGTGAGTAATAACTGTGAGATGTATTTTCTTTCTATGCTGCAAGCTTCACAGTAGTACCTTCACTTATTCCATATCTTTAAGCTTTTTTATTCAGTTATGAGACTTGTGGTACAGAACTGTGAAGTAATAATGCTTTTTAATAGATTTTTATTATAGATTCTTATAAATATCATAATCAGAATCTACCCCCTGAAGTTGCTCCAACTAGCACCTATAACCTTACACTTGCCAATGTCTGAAGTTCTTTATCTTAAAGTAATTACATGCTACACCACTTTTGTAATGTCATTTTGGAGTCTTGGGACTGTCAAGGGAAGAAAAAAACCAACACTGAAAACCAGACCAGAATATAAGTGGTTATTTCACTAAGATACTACCTCAAAAGAGCAAACAATGCCAGCTGTTTAAAGGGAATCTCCACAGCAGAGAAATAGCCATCAGAAATTAAGTACCTGACCTGATCACCTTCCTAAAGCCTTTCAAGAATGACTGCAAATAAAACAGAAGAACATAAACAGTCCTTAAAGGCTACATTTTTTTTCTGTTCTTGTATTAACTTTCATTTTTCTCTGTATTCCTCATTATATCTCTTCTACTAATTACCATAATTTTTACTTCACAACTGTCTAGAATTCTTTTCACTTTTCTGTTCATTACTCTGTCTTTCTTTTACCTGCCCTTTTCTTTTAAAAAAAGAGTAATAAAAAAATCCTCTCATGTATCCCTTATCACATTCATGGCAACATCCTCTCTCCTAGAACCTGCTTTGCTTTTCAGCCCCTTATCATTCCTTCCCAATGACCCTGTCTTTTCTTCCCTCGCCTCAGGTTATTGACAAGGGAATCATCAGGTCACACCCCTCTTGCCTGCCGGGAAAACAAATGGGGTGAAGGAAGTGAAGTGACCACTGGATGAATGCATATAAGCTGTTGTGGCTGTTCATTTGCTGCACAGGCCAGCTGCCTATTCACCTTCCTATGCAACTGTGTTGCCCTTTTCATGCTTCTCCCTTACACAACTGCTATGTTTCCAGATGGAATTTTATCCCTAAACACTGCTACAGGGCAGGCACCAGACACCTTTTGATGTCACACGTGTGCAGAAGCCTGTAAAAGCAGGCTGCTGCTAAGACACAAGATACAAGTCTCTCCTGCAGAAGTTGCGCTCAGTCCCATGAAGGTGACAGATGTTTATTAAGGATTTCCCTCAATTATTGCACATTGCCAGGCTTCCCTGGGGAGAAATTGCCCAGCGGTATGAGAAGGGGGAAAACTGATAAAATATCTAGGAAGGAAAAAAAATTAAAAGGGGGGGAAAGGAAAAAAAAATAAAAAAAGAAAAGAAAAAAAAGACAAACTATTTATATGTGAAATAGAAATTGGAAAGAACTGAGTCCATTTGAAATGGACTTGTAATTTTCTTAGGAGAAAGCCTATCAAGATGACACTGCTCCACTGCCTTTTTGCTTTTATCACAGGTGATGGCTATTATGCAAAAGAAATGGTACACAAATGGTTCATTTAGAGATGGAGCAAGAACAGAGAAAAAGAGTCCTCCTAAATGGAGATAATGTAGTCATGGAAAAATGACTACACAAGAACATTCTCACTCTAAATATTTGCAACTCTGGGAAATTTTCCTTGAGTATACAAAATCAACATTGTTAAGATATTCAATAGCTCTGCCTGCCTTCTTATTGCACCGAGATCAAAAGGCAGATTGTGTTAGTCATTGGAGAGAGAATTTCTCATACCTTTCTAGTTACTTAATTAACCAGAGTGCACTGTGATCTTAATTTGAAAATATGCCAATGCTCTGCTTTAGTATTTCCTCATTTTACAAATCTCATTCAGCATACAGGGACAATTCTCATTTCCAGTGAAGTTAAACCTCACATTAATATTTATCTGGATTCAGAACCAAACTCCTGCCATGATGTGATCTGCTTAACTCCTTAAGAGAGGCAAGATTTTTTTTAAAACTCCTAGGGTCATACTTGAGGTGGGCAGAACACCTCTGAACAGTTTTTCTTTACAAGTAAGTAGTAGTTAGCCTTGGCCTAATAGCAATGAAAGAAGAAGAAATGCAGCAGCTCTTCCCTGTATCCCACTACGTCTGAGGATACCTTTCTCAGCTTTATTTCAACTGCATATGGTTTGGTATGACAAAGTTGGCAATAGGGAATCTGGTTTGCCTCCTTTCCTGAGTAGGTAGCTAAGCCACAGTCTAGAAAAATCTACCAAGAGCACTGGAAACCACAGAGACACCTCCTGCCAAGGTTGGCAGCTGAGATTATATTTACAGAGTCTTTTTTGTACCAGCACAGCTCCATTAGCTAAAACACTGATGGACACAAATTCAGGCTGACCAAGGATAACTGAAGCCTCTAAGCAACTTTGCTTGCCATTTAACCAAACAAAATTATGTCACAGGACATACCAGAGGTAAATCATTGCTTGAGATACCTGGACCTCAACAGACACAGCAGGACCTCACTCTTAAATTGGCTTATAAATGTGTCCTTGGAACCTCAGCAAACTGAGAACAGATGAGTACAGCAGTTCTAGCACAGAAAAGACTGTGGTGAAAGAAATGGTGGAAAACACAGAGATAATATAAATGCTTGTGCCTCAGCACGACTGAGTTCTGGATCCACTTTCCAAAACAAGATATTAGAAATTAGTGCAACATACACAGGTGTGAGCTACTGACAATGACAGGAATCCTTCCTCCTCCCATTCATTCCTGGCCCATACTGACAAAAAATCAGACCTGAGAAGAAATATAAGGTCAGAAAAACAGCAAAGGAATAGTGTTTTTATTGCAACTGATGAGCTGATGTAAGTCTTGGTATCATTCATTTATAAGCCAGTAGCTAAGAGAGAGATCACATTTGTAATTTAGATGTTAAAGTGTATGGGTGTTTTTCACTCTCCTAAGTTGTGTTTTGAATGCCTTAAATATTTCAAGTTCTCTCTTCAAAATTACATCAGACATCTGGGATAGCTGACTGTTCTTGCTAATTAATTCTTATGTTTAGTGCTCTGCTGTTGTCACCATTTGTTCATGGACTTTTCATTATCATAATATTTGTTTATCTGACTAAAAGCAAACAATAACATTTTGAAGTACAGTACACTAAATGCAGCTTCCAGTGCAGGCAGAAAAGCATACATGAAAGTCTCTTTAGGAAAACATGTGCCTGCCAAACCACATGAAGCGTTGCTTCTAAATGAGTAAATTTAGGTAATTAACACAAAGCTAAGCCAAAGAAATACAACAGGAATGAGCTGCCAGACACCAATTACCTGCATAGCTAAAAAATGGGGACTAGAATTCACAAAGGCTTCTATATCAAAGTAATGGGGTTTTTTTCAGCACTTTCTTTTTTTCAACCAAAAGCCTCTCAGCTCTCTTATGGCCAGTTTTTCCTTCTGATAAAGCAAGACTGGTGACAAATGCAGAAACAGATAAAGTGGTTTCAGTGGACCTAAACTCTTGCAAACTCACAAACCATATTTTGCAGCCAATACTGACTCTTGCAATAGGGCTTAATAATTAGAAAGTATTATGCATTCTTCAGAATTTTAGCAGAATGGAAGTTTAAAGAACATTCCTCACCGTTCATGGAAATATGGGACCCAGGAGAGCCTTCCTGCAATGCGGAGATATAAAATCTTTCAGTAGTGCAGCAAAAGCTATGGTCTTTGTGGTATCTGCTGTGGTGGCAGGGGCTCCAGTCCGTTCCTGCAAAGCTGCATGGGAAGAAGGACTGCAGAAGTCTCCTCTGACACATGGTAGCACACACTCAGCCATCACAGGCCAAGCTCATCACGTATCATCAAGACAAAAAATAAAATATTCCCAGTTTGGTATATACTGCATGCTGGATCATACTGGTCCCGAAATTCAGGAATTCCCCTACCCACCTTTCATTAATTGAAATCATTATTCAATAATCATCATTAATTTCACCAAAGCACTAACATCCTGATCCTACTAAGAAAGTCTGGTCCTGAAATGATGTCTCATTGGACAGACTGAAAAGGTAAGTTCCCTTGATGTTTCCAATGATATTCACAGAGAAATCTCAAGATTTCTTGATAGAACCAGCACCCTCCTCAAACACTAAGAAAAATTTAAAAAACTTGGAGCTAGCTTCCCCACTAAGTTTACATACCCATACTTAGGCAGCTAAAGCTTAGATAATCCTGTTACCTTTAATAAGGGCTTTTCAAGTAACATAGGTCAAAGTCCTCTCCTTGCTTTATCAAATAAGGATTCTCCATCAGACTCCAAAATCCTTCTTTTCTATTCTTGCTTCAAATTTACAACTATGAGTTGTATAATCACACAGGCAGAGGAATCTTCCCAATCTGATTCATTCACATTAGATTGGAGGAAATATGACTGGAAAAGTCAAAACAAATTTAGCTTGTTTTTTAATTGCATTTACAAAATAAGGAAAATTATTTCTCAGCTTGCTGTCTCAACCGTCAAATCCTAAGAGCTCTCCTAGGAGAAAGACACATGGAAGCCTGGTTCTTCTCTTATTTACCCTAATTTTACATTGATATAATTCCAATGACCTTGAAAAGTTACCTTAGACTTATGTCAGCAAAAATGAGTAGAGATAGAAAAAAAGACTGTTGGGCTGAAACGATCATTCACATACTCAAATTCAACCATGGGCAAGTTTTACAGTCTCTTTCTCCTCTGTAAAACTCAGCAAAATCACTCATAGTCAATCAGTCCCTTGAGATTTATGAGGACATCTCTGATACCACATTAGAAGTCTAGAGATGTATGCACAGACAGGTATGAATGAGCAGAACCCCCTGGGAATTACAATACACCTTTCAATGTGAACCACCAGAATTACAAACTCTACCTAAGCAGTGAGATAAGGAAGAGTAATCAGAGAGACTTTAATGCAAGAAAGAACAGATAGGATCTTGGCAATGAAGAACTAAATATAAAAATTAAATTGCTAACATTTTTATTTCCCTGTAATTATATTAATTTATTTGCAATTATTCGCTGCAATAACACTGATCTCAATTAATTCATTTAGTATTAATGCTGCTATGAGAAACACTTCCAAAAGAGTTCCCCTGTAATTCAGAATTAGTTAAATGTACCATTAAACCAAAATGTGATCAGTTCGTTTCTGTTGTTATTTGCAACATCTATTGAAAAAATATTTCCTTTCATTCATCTTTCTGAGACTCATCAAACCCATAGTTTCTATGTCAGAGCATGCCTCTCATTTAACCTTATTCCACATTCAATTTTCATCCTGATGAATTAGTATTAAATCATAAATGGCAAATGAACATTGCTTTGGCTACACAAAAGAACAATAATTAAAGAAATCTCTCATAAGGTATGAATCAGAGACAGGAAGCCTGTACCATTTTTTCACTCAAACTTCCCTGCCTGAGGACCTGCCTGCAGCAGCATGCTCCACATATATTTATGTCTGCCTTTCTTTTCATTCTCAAACCATTTTTGCCTATTTCTCAGTAGCTTTTGTAAAATATACCCAGGTACACCCAGGCAGTAGACAATCTTTTACTGACTGTTACAGTATGATTTTATATAAGTCTCTTCTCAGTCTATAATGCAATCCAGCATGAGGAAGCACAAAAACAAGAAGGAAATGAAAGCAAAGAAACAGGCATCCTGATGTGAAAAACATGTCCAACTAATAAAGTGAGGTATGCAGGGAATTTAAACCATTTATCCTAGTGACCCCAGTAGAAGATAGAGCAATGAGACTGGCAAGTTTATGTCTGGCATGCAGAAATGTACATTAATTTTTGCTGTTTCTTTTCAATAGCTCAAAGCGATTTTTCATAACCTACTTCCCCACATAACCATCTAATGCTTCTGAAAATCAGTGAGAAAGTGTAAACCATAATACGATCTGTTCTGTGTTCTTAATATTCCATACACACCTTCTGTTTCTTCTTATCTTTTTACTTTATTTCATTTGCTTCATTGTGTGTTCTGTTTCTTGAAGGAGTCAGAGAAGTTCATGTCTCCTTAAACTGAGAATAATTACCCTTGAACTAACAGAAGCTCCTGGCTTCAGCACTGTGATAACCTGGTTGAATACAGGCTACATTACACAGTTAAGATAAGATGTGGATTCCAAATCTCTGCAACACAGAATTTTTAAGTCTTATCCTTAGGTCTGGAGTACATTTAAGACTGCTGTAAATCAGGATTGGTTCACTGATTCCACTTCATCTGCACAGGTCTACACAACCACACAGATGCAATGCTTGCTTGCTGAAAAAGGAGGGATGGAGGAAAGCAGGAGGGCAGGAAGGGAAGAGAAGAAGATACTTGCATGCCCTATTTTACTATTCAAGATAGTAATAGTATCATAGTCTCACAGTAATGCCTCTGCTGAAGAGCAGAGCTCTGTTGTTGTGAAGCTCAAATATAGAGAGGACTGAACAGGGTTCATATCAGAATTAAACCTTGATCCAATGCAGGAGTCCCAGATTTCTAAGGAAAACCACCACATGGCAGAACATAACCACATGTTCAAAACCCAAGGGACATAGTTTTTCAGAAGGCAATATCCAAAG
This sequence comes from Parus major, assembly GCF_001522545.3. NCBI lineage: Eukaryota > Metazoa > Chordata > Aves > Passeriformes > Paridae > Parus > Parus major. The sequence goes on along the minus strand of NC_031799.1, from coordinate 34,323,562 downwards.
AGATCACCATGTGCAAATTTCTGCCATATCAAATCTGAGTCCAAAGAAAATAGCAAACAGCAGATGCTGCTACTGGCACAAGCACATCAGAAGCTATGGTGTGCCCTTCAGATTTGGGGTGTTCATGATGTCCTTGAACACTGCTCTAGAAAAGGACTACAAAAGAGAAGAGGGACCCAAACTGCAGTATAACTCTAAAATCAATAGTACATAAAATAATTTTTGCAGAAAAAATAACATGCTTTAAATCACATAATACCTTGGGCCCAGTCCATGGTGATCTAGGCGACTATTGATTTCTGTGCAGTTTATGCTGACATATCATCAGCTAAAAGCCTGGTCAAGAATTCAGAAAGAATGCTAAAAGTGTTAGATTTATCCTGACTGTGGTGTGACTAACACCAACATCTTGTGATTTATACTGGTGTGAGAGGGAAAAACTCTGTAATACAGACATAGAACAACTGAGCAGCTAAAAATCATGAGAACAGTGGGCTCTCTTTACTGTAAAGGTAACACTCAGAAAAACAAAAACATGTTATTTTATATGAATTTTTCATAATTTTCATTTGAATATGGGCATGAATAAATGAGAGAAAATAGCAGCTTAAGGTGGAAAAGGGTAAAAGAGAACTCACTCAAGAAAAAGCAAAATTAATGCCAGGAATCATTTCCTGTCTCTGAGATCTGGTTAGTCTTGGCCTACCACTCAAAAAATGACTACATAAAGTTCATGGATATAACATTGAGAACAATCCTGAATCATCAGAAAGATAATATCTGCATTATCTATGACATCTAGGATTAGAAAAAGAAAGCAATGGCTCAATAGTGCTGAGCAAAAAAAAAAATGTTGGCACAGCATACTTGTTGTTAAAGCCAAATTAATAAGATGCCTTCAAAGAAAAAAGCTCAGAAAATAAGAGTGAATTGTGTGCAGTCATAATCAAAAGCCTCTTTAGTACCAAAATAAACACAAACTGAGTCCCAAGACAGTACTCTTCCAGCTAATCTCTACTATATCCACAAAACATAGAATAGCCCCAAAAAATGTACCCATATAAAGCCTCAAGAATAGTCAAGAATGATTGGGTTCACATCTTTTATGAGTGTTCCTATTCCCTCCCAGACTGCAAAATTTAGCACACTGTTATCAATTAGTATATTAGGGAAAGGGAAAAAAAAAAAAAAAAAGAAAACAAAAATATCAGGTCACCTGTAAAACAAAAGAAGAAATGACGCTTAATGTACTAATATTTCAACTTTGACAGGTAGTAGTACAAAGAAACAATGCAGCTAAAAAGTAGCAAGAACAAAAATTTTTGCTTTTCTAGTATTCATTCAAAAAGGGAAAGAAGGTTTGTAAGTTCAGATAGAACAAAAAAATGTGCTACAAACACAGAATAATTGTATATAAATATATATAAACATATATAAAATATATTTACATGTTGGGTAAATCAATCAGTGTATCTATTTCTTTAAAAGGTCTTTCTTAGAGATGCCTAAATCAAAAATAAAAAAGCAAACCTTGTCTCTTGAAGTTTATTACATTAGCTTATCAGGAAGGAGGAAAAATATGTGGAAGAAGGAATATCTAGAGTATAAGACCAGCACTCTCAATCAATAAGTATTTTATTTATAAGTATAGAGGGATGCATAGTCGTGCTTCAGTTTTGAAACCTAATTTCAGTTTTGAGATAGGATGTAAAATTTTCTTATTTTTTAAACCTTGATACAAGTTTCTGATGAAACTGGTGCCAGTGTATTTGCTAAAAAACTGTTTTCTACCAAAACCAAAAAAATACTAAAAAACTACATTTCTACCAAACACACAGTATTTTCTAGGTGTATGTCAAGCATATTCAACATTGCCATCTCTCTTAATACAAATTTGCAGTATTCCAAGCAATGCAGTCAACAGAAGCCCTCTTTAACAATGTTGATGTTGCAAAACAAACAGTACTCCAAAAGATGAAAATCTCACTCTCCCATTCTGGTAAAAGCCATTTTACCGCTAATTGCCATAGGCGAAGGTCAAGATCTATTTTTATGCAAAAATACAATAAATAATGTTGAACTTTTGGATCTGGGAGAGATTTCTAGAAAGGCTAATACACCAGTTAGGTCAGTTTTAAAACAGATTATATTGTATGCAGATATTAATGGCTCTAACTGCCAGTCAGTTAAAAAGAATTCAGAAAGCAATGTATGCATCTATTACAAAAAATATTTTTATACAATATCTGCAAATTTTGACATGGATTGTGACATTCAAATAATCATAAATGTTAATATATTGGAACCAAGATCATCTAGTTCTATCATCTATCTTGAAGATCATCTAGTCCCAACTTCCCCTGCCATGGCCAAGGACACTTCCTACTAGACATGCTCCATTTTTCCTCCTCTTGCTTCTGAAAAATGGAAGACTAATTCTTCACCAGATCCAAGGTACTTCTATAGATAAAATGGATCAACTGTCAGACAAAAGATCTCCCAAATGGAAGTAGTTGTTTCTTACAATATTTCTGCCATTGTGTGCACTTTAAAGATGCTGGTTTTCTTCTGATTCTTTGTTTCATCTTTTCATTAATCATCTAATGCAGAATCTCCTTTTCAGCTAGAGCTAACTAAGAGAAAGGTATTTCCAACAGCACATAAGATGTTGGGAGAAGTTCAGAGACAATTTACATGCTCAGCTACTAGAGGAAGATACTACAGGAAGGGTCACCAAAATTTAAAGCTTGGGAGAGCCTTCCAATGCAGTTTGGAGCAGAAACTTGGCAGTAGCTTTGATATTTTCCATTTAATATATAGACAGTATTGCCAGTCACAATGCCTATTAAGTTGTGTTATTAAAGTGTACATGGTGCTCTGCAACATCACAGGATGAGAAACATTCCGTGATTCCAATTATCTATCTTATTTAGCAGGCAATAGCTCACGTAAGAGAAACGACTGGTGAGAAAAGAGGTGATAGGAAGACTTACTGCTAGTCTTTGCTGGAGGAAAGAGATAAAGGCAAAGATTGAAAGTGAGCATGGGGTAAGACAGCATTAGGTGATGACAAGAATTAAGTCACAGAGCACATTGAAACAATAGGTCTTACAGATGCAGTCCTAAGGCAAGGAAGCAGAAATGGAGGAGTGATCAGGCAAATCAAGAAGTGAAGAGTCTGAAAAGTGTCTTTTTCTTCCTGAAGTAGAAAAGCAGGAAGGAAAATGAGAGGTATTGAAGGAAAGGTACAGTGATGAGGAAGATGGAAACATCAAAAGGAGAGCTGATCAGCAAAATACATGGAAGCAGAGTTTTAAAGTGAAATAGCCATCTGATTTTCCCTAAAATACCTCTAAATGCATGCCAAGATCATGCCAGAACCTCTAAGACGCAGATAAAACCACCTGCTTCTTAAATTTTTTTTTAAAGAAGAGTTTGTACAATGAAAAGATAGGTACCTGAAAAAGTAGAGGAAGTCTTTGGGGTAAAAGCGGGAAACCAAGCTACTCATCCTCATGAGAAGTATTTACAGATGACCTATTTTTGCCCAAGATTTTTCAGATAAAAGTATGTACACATTTGCCATTAAAAGCTTCCACCATAAATTCAATCCATGAGAAACTGTACTTACATGAACAGTAAGCCCTCAACTTTGGTTCACAGCGAATATATGCAAAGTGGACATGTCTAGACTTTTCAAACATGTATCTGCCTAGATATTCCTTCGAAATAGTTAAAATCTTAGAAAAAAAATTTCTGAGATTTTATCACAGACTCCCATGATAGAATTATCAGACAGAAAGAAAATACATGACTAGGGAACTCCAGGCATCTTGTAGTCTTCTTAATGTCAGATTTCTCATTTGTATAGATACTGATGCTGTGTATCTTCAATGTGTTTTCCAAAGCTTTCCTGCCTATAAACAGACTCAGATTACCACTGGACAAATACTCCATAACGTTTTTGGCAAATTTTAAGAACTGGGAACCTAGAACAGGTACCCAGTAACCCTGGAAATTCAGAGGGCAGGACAGATTTTGGACTGGTAAGATTGAAATAGGACCTTATTCTGGCAGACAAGATTCCTTCTTTTCTTTGTTACTAATTGGAGAGTGGAAGAGTTACAAACAGTGCTACTTTTCTATGGAAGGAGGCTCCTGAATGAAAACACACAACTGGAAATATTTTCACTAGCAAGTATGCCAAAAAATGGCTTTCAGTAGTCACAGAAAGAGGCTTCACAACACATTTACACATTGCCCATGAGAAACCTAAATCCGGCATGTCTTTAAAGAATAGATGAAGAGTTGTTTACATACAAATTTTAAAATATACTATAGATATAGACCAGCAAAGCAGAGCAGAGAGACACAAGTATTACAATCAAACAGAAACCAAATTTTAAAGAAATATACTTTAGACCAACTAAGATATAAAAGTCCAGAACTTGTGAGGCCTGGAAATTATCAGGAAATGTCCTTGCTCAATGCAAGGACAAGTGTTTGAATTAGATGACCTTTAAAGACTGCTTCCAACTCAAAACATTCTATAATTCTATGATCCCAAAAGCCTAGATCTAAGTCATAATATAGTAAAAAAATAAAAACCCTAACAATATTATCCAATTACTTGTTTAATAGTATAGAAATGCATCTTTGAAATATTATCTCCAGAGTAAATTTGAGACACAGAGAGAGGTTTGTTTTAACTCCTCCAACTCTTATGTCTCCCACAGCATAAAAAATTATATTAGGAGGGAAGAGGAAAATGGTATACAAATAGTATAGAAATCAGTGTTGGATCACAGGTAAAGGGCAATCCCAGTGATCTCAAAACTTTAACCAGACAGATCAGTTCTTTGATGAGCATACCCTCCTGGCCATTTTCCATTACACTTCGCACAATGAACAGAGAAACCTAGAAAGCAGTTTTCTACTGTGTAGCTCTTGATGCAGATCATCTTCTGTATCCTATTAATGAATTCTACCTTCAGCTTCCAGCTTCACTCTTGCACACATATTATTTGTTCCCATTAGGCAAATACACATTTTGCAAGCACATGAAAATGAGTGCTTCCACATTTATGTGAATTATACTAAAATTATCAGTGGACAGCTACTCACTACCAATATGAATGTATGTGAGGTTCCTTTATCAAATGAAATCTACTTTACAGGTAACCTTAGAGAATCAACACTTTCCTAATGTTGTTTACATGTAAGATAATTCTATGCCTCTCTCTGATTAAAGAACATAATTTAACACCTATACTACTTTTTTTCTAACATTGTTTGATTATCTGTTCTTTATGTAACTCATTCCATTTTGTTTTGACTTAGTTTCAATTTGAGTAGGTTAAAATTTCAAAATTAGCACAGGTTGAATAGATTTAATAATTTTTCAGATTGGATAATTAACTTGGACAAAAAGGTAATCTGCCCATCTTTGCAAGAAGCTTTGAAAAGATGATTAAAACCAAAAAAATCTGGAGAGTGTGAGTTTGAAGTAGGACAGGACATTTCCAGCAGAACTAAATTAAGAGAGAAGGATCTGGCTATGGTCCTAACACAGGAGCCCAGAATACTACAGTAAATTGGCAGTCACAAAGGGATGTTCAGATAAGCATAGATATACTTACAGATAACTTTTTTCCTTAAGGAGAATGGAATAGAATGGAATGAGACAGAATAGACTAGCCTAGACTAGAATACAATACAATATTACATGTTAAAGGGACTTACAATGTTCTTCTGCACTAACTACCAGTGTTGCCATATTGTTTTAAATGCACAGAAGTTTCATTTGTGAACACCCATCAGGCTCTCTCTTATAAGTGTGCTTGCTCTTCTGCAGAAAATGCATTCTATCCCAAACTGCCCTATGTCTGTTGTCTTTCCAGCACTTGACCAGGAAAATTACCACCACTGCCAGCAAGAAAGAGTGCTTTTCTTTATAAGCACCTTACCTGTCTGCCTTTTAGAGTGATGTGTAAAGACAAAGGTGTGTGCAGTCTGGCGTAACAACATGACACTGCACCCACCCCTCAATGAATGATCAAATGTCAGTGTCAAGTTAATCAAAAAATGGAATTTATTACTAACCAAGAGGCCAGCCTGTAACATGGTTTTTAATCTTCACGTGGCTATGCAACAGAAATAAATAGAGCACCTTTATGATGTACTGAGTACCAGTTTGGCAGGTTAACAGGTGTGGGACAAGTGAATGAGGAGTAGAAATGCTACTTATCAGAGAACATATTGAAGAGAAAGCTCATTTTTCACAAATTATGGGCTTTTTATTGCTGGTAATGGAGAGAATACTAAAGTGAAGTCTATATTTCAGAAATGGGAAGACCAAATGATTTAAAACCCTTTTTATAATGACCTGCCTGGGAGTGAAGAATCAATTTCTTTTACAGCAAGAATCTGTTAATACCATGGGAGCGAGGAACATAAGACAATGAGGAAAAGAAAGGACATCCTTTTCTTCCATCTGTATTTTCATATGTTTAATTACAGACATTGCTGTCATTATTTCTGTACTATTTTTTTAAGCAAATAAATTATTCTTTTTTTTAAAAAAAGCTTAAGATTTATAAAGTACTATTAAAAGAAGAGTGGTTACAATGTTTTGCAAGTTGTCTTTTTATTAACAAATTATAGGTGGTACATTTCTTCCAGAAATTTAGCCCACTTAATTTGACTGAAAATACTGAAAATTATTCCCAGTACAATACCTTAAAGCTCACTTTCCTTACTGCAATATAGGCCATAGTACTGTACAGAGTACCCAAGGCTACTTAATGTGATTTCTATCTCAGCACTGGTGGTGCTGAATCCTGCTTCCTAAAGTAACAATACTGATCTTCACATGAAAGCACTCTGAGTTTTGACAACTTTTTTGTTCTTTTTCAGACATTACAGAAAACAGAGGCCAGAGCTTGCCATCACTGCTGCTTGCAGCGTGTTCTGCAAGTCACAGGTCTGCCATACAATACCAAGATTCATTCACCTCTTCAGCATCCACTGCCATTTCACCCCTTGACCCCAGCAGGCTCAGTGAGTATCTTGCACCAGGGATAACCAGGCTGCGTTCATCCTGGTGACTCAGCAGACACCTAACCACAAGCAGAGCACGCCAGACCTCTTCCTCCAACACCGAAAGGTACATCTAGGAAAACAGACTACTAGACATTAATCACTGTCTTTTTCCCTAAACCGTGTTTCCTTCAGATTTTTCATGATTTTCATACTTATCTAATCCCATTTTCTCCAATAATCAGTATTCCGTAACTCACTCCCATTACTCTGAACCATCAATTTTTTAATGAATTTAGACAAGATTGAAGGAGAAATCCGGTCTTACTAATGATAGGGGATGTAAAAAGTCCTAGGCCACCACACCTACCTATACCAACACTTCACAAAGGACATCTGAGACACATAAAACTAGCCTTCCAAGCAACATTGAAACAGAACAAAACATTATTTCCACAGCATAATGGGTCTAAGCAGAGAGACAATGAAATGCTACTAACAGGACCTGAGTCAGATCTGATGACCTTTGTGAAAAACTCTGCAGAAGAATTTTTTTAAAACATGATTTTATATTAAATAATAGATTTTACACATATTGCATGTTACCTTATTAAACTCACTATTTATGCTTGCTATAAGGAAGCATAAGGCAAAACAAAAACATCAAAAATAGTGCAAGACTCAATGGAAGTCTTCCTTGTGGTAGTCAAACAACAGGTCTCTGAGAAGAATATGTATCTGTCCTTATGTTTCTAATTATTTAGTTTACACTTTGCATTTTAAAAAGTTCTGTAAAGTTAAAATTATTAATATAAATACATAAATTGCAAATGGCAATCATCGGAATATCAAATCAACATGTAAATATCTTGCTAACTTAAAACAACTAGAAAGCAAAGGCTGTATTTATATGAACTAAGTTAATTTGTTCAGGAATACTGCTCACAATAACATCATTTAGCACATAAAACAACTTCACATTTTATAAAAGATTAATATTTCCTAATGAGACATAGGGACTGCATCTTGCATGAAGTTTTGCAGTGAAATAGACATTTAAGGAGAAGTCTGAAGGCTCAGTGTGTATACTATAAAGAGTTTATTTGGAGTTCAGCCACAGGCAACAGCACAAGATTCAATGTCTCCCACCAAAAATAGATCACATCAATGACAGGTTAGATTAGGCTACATCCTAATCACACAGCAGTACCAAAACTTAACGCCATTTAACATGAGCATTGGTTTCCACGGCTTCGGTTTTGGTGGGAGGGAAGAAACCAGCCACAGAAGTGATTTTCTGGGAGAAGCTTCCTCTGTGCCTGGGAAAGCCAGTCTCCAGCTGGCTCTGAGAACAGAGCCAATTAGAGAAGTTGGTAACACCTCTGTGATGACGGATTTAAGAAGGAAATCAAAAAGGCATATAGCTCTTCTTTTCTGAGGGCTGAGGGTGCCACAACAAAGGCCTCTCCGGCACCATGGTGGCCATGCAGCCTGGGCCACCTCGGCACGGCCAGTGGTGACCCGTGCCTGCCTGGCTGTTTTTAGCCAGCTGTGCTGCGGGCAGAAGGGCAGGGACAGCGGTAGTGGCTCCTCTTTTCAGGCACCCTGCAAGAAGAGAGGCACTGAATGGTGCCTGCCACGTGGCCGGCACTGCGCAGGCGGTTCCAGCAGGCCACATGGCCAGTAGCGGAAACACAGCAAGCGAGCAAGCGACTCTTTGGCGCGGAGCCACCTTCTAGAAGGGAGATCAACCCTTCAGTGCTGTGAAACCCCATAAGAACTTTTCAACAGGTAGAACTTGAGAACAAAGAAACCTACAGACAACAATTTTCTTCCAAGTCAGAATAAAGGAAAAGGTGAATACACATGAGGAGGACCAAAATGGTGGCACTGAGTAAAGAAAGAGGGAGAAGAAGTGTTCCAAGCACCACAGATGAAGTTTTCTTCTGCAAACTGTGGCGAAAGACTGTACTTAAATAAGCTGCCCCCCTGCAGGTGATTGTGTCCACAGGAGATGCAGAGGTGCACTCGCACGACAGAGAGAGTGGATGCCAAAAGAAAGCCATGTGCACTCACACAGATGAGCGACTCACAGGCAACAGTTTTGGGAAGCCTGTTTTGCCCGTGAGAAGGACTCATGTTTGCACCAGATTGGGCAAGATTGCTGCTCTTGAGAAGCAAACCAAAAGTGTCTCACAGAAAAGTGTCTCCTGTGGGAGGGCGGGGGGGAACCCCCACATTACAACAAAAGAAAGACCCTTCTTTCCCTAAACGAAAAGAAGAAAATTAGAGGTGACAAACTGACTGAAAACCCAGTGTTTTGTCTCCCTGTACTATAAGTCAGAAAGAGGGAGGGGCTGGGAAGAAAAAAGTGTTCTAAAAAATTTCTTTTATTTCTCATTACCCTCTTTTAATCCTGTTACTAACAATTTTTTCTTTATACCTTCTAAGTTTGAGCCTATTTGCCCTTAGTGTTTTCTCCTAATCCTTATCTCAACTCATGGACCCTTTTCCCCTCCTCTGCTCATCTATAGCAGAGGAAAACGAGTGAATAGTTCTGTTTCATGAGTACCTGATGCGTAGCCAGCAACAAACCACGACATTAGGCTAATAGGAAGTTACAACCAGTACTTCACTATTCCCCTCAGTCACACTTCTTCATGGCCATGGAGGATTCCAGCACAAGTGGAAGGAGGAAAATTAAGACAGAAACAGGAAGCTGTCAGTTGCTTAGAACACAAATCATTTGTGAAAACAGTATACTTTGAGTAAAATTACCAAAAAATCACTAACCTAATGTTTTTTCTAGGCAGTAAGAAAGCAGCTGAGGATCTGTAACAAAGTTGTAGGTTGAATGCACAGAAAACAATGTTTTTTTAAAGTACAATATAGTTTTTTCTCACAAATTTTCATGTTCTTCAGTGATCTATCACAAACATATATTTTACCCTAATCTATAACATGCCCTTTAGGGTCTCACAGACAACCAGAATGGAGCAGCAGGGGGTGGGAAGAGTCGTGAATTCTTACTGCACGTAACTTGGTTTTGATTTTTGTTTACTTTGTCTACTAGTAACAAGTAAATACAAGACCCTCAACACCAAAAATCAGCAGACTTAAACCAACTTCAAGAAAGATTATAACATCTCTCCCTCATGTGGATGTAGTGCTAAGCATTCTGCAGCACTGTTCAGAGGAAGAAAGGAAAATAAGAGGTGTTTAATCTATTCAACAGTTTACAGTAAGGCCTGCCTTCTGTTCACATTTTGTTCTTACTGCACCTGAAACCACCAAACAGCTACACACTGCAGGGTGAGGTCTGATGCCAGAAATGTTTCCTGGTTACAACATAATATCATATATAGATTTTGTGCCAATTTACATACAGTCTATTTTATTCTATCTAGCTGAGACACAAATAAATGAATAATTAGTTTATGCACAATTTTTCATCTGCCATTCTAAGACAAGCCAGAGTTATTCAGACAAGCAAAGAACTGGGATAGTGAAGGAAAGAAATTTGTTGTACATGATCTGCTACTGATCTGGTTTTTTTCTGTGAAGTCATCAAGGATATCTGGTCACAATATCTTCATCACTTCACAAGCACTTTTATTCCAAAGTTCAAGAGAAAACAAAAAAATATATGAGCAATGAGAAACAAAAAATAAAGGAGAAGTAAATAGGAAATTTTTGAAAAGTAAAGAAGGGATACAAATAAAAACCCGAAACCACTGGGAAGAGGAAAGGGAGAAATAAAGACCAGTCAAAATTAAACTTAGAAAGTTCAGAGGATGGGAAGAAAAGCAAGTAAGATAGAGTATAGCAAGGCTTATGGACTAAATGTTAGAGTTTTGTCAATTCCCCAAAGCTATTAAAAGCTGTCTTTGTATATACAGCACTTTAAAAGTCACAAAAGGAAATAGGAAAATAATTAAATGCACCAGCTTTCCTGGATTTTTTTTTTTTTTGCAAAGATAAATGCTGCTAACAGAGCTCTTTGCGATGGTTCAAAATGAATAAATAACACCCTTCCTGCCTTTTGTTTATTACAGTGTTTTTCTCCTTCTTTTTAAAACGCTTTCCTTAAAAATATTTTAATGTTTTTGGGTTTTTTTACAGAATGCTTTACGATTTTGTCTTCTTAAATTTCACCAGAGACTTGCAAATCAAACCAGATCTCACTGATTTGATAGCTGCATTTACATGGTCCAGTGGAACACAATGTGTTAGCGCCATTCTCTCCAGAAGGAGAGTCTATTAGCAAGCTCTCCCTCCCCTGTTTCTCCCGTAAGATGATGTGATTATCAAGAGCATCAGGGAAGCTGTCAGCAGGTGGATAGAGAGAGATGTAAGGTGCCACTTGGTTTTCTTAGCTTGTGACCTTTGCTCACATGACAGTGAAAAACAAAACCACGTCTTTGACACAATATAATTAGGACCCTTGCATTTCGCCAGGTCAGGAAAAGAGACAAAAGAACAATACTTGTTTTGCAGCCCCAGTAATTAGTCCTGGAGGATTTCTCCAACAGCTACTGTTGGCAAAGAAAGCCTATGGAAAGAGCCACCACTCTTCCTGTATATGCTGGCTGAGAAGCCTGTTTCCTGCTTGAAATTCAAATGAGCACAGCTCTGACCTTTACTGTCACATTTTTCATTTCATCGACAGTTTACAAGGCCTCTCCACCATGCAGGTCATGTTTTAGTTTAAACAGAAATACTCTCGTAGGTGTTAGATGCTAGTTAATGATTATACTGAAATCATTCTAATTAGGCTCTGTTGTTACATGCTGCCCTTTGGGGGCTGCTGCTGTTGTCACATAAAGTATTTTGTAGAAAAATAATTGGCCTGAGATCTTCTTTACCCTATTTTTTTTACTTTTTACATGATTCTGTATTTGATCATGAGAAACAGTGCACAAAGCTTTTAGCAATGGCTCCTACCCATCATCCCATGGTTCAAAAAATGGAGGGCAGGCAGAAAGACTTAAGAGATGCATGACACTTCTGAAATTTATCAACCATGGTCTGAGAAGGGAAAGGTATTTTTTTAAATTTCCTAACCCACTATCTTGCCATTTCTCGAAGAACCTGGTTCACACCGTAACCAAGGGAGGTTTGTCGACCAGGGAGGCACTGCTACGCTTCATGCACTGATGGGATGACTGGGATTAGGGAAAGCAGGAGGGAATTTGAGTCTACTGAAGAACTGAGAAATAGGACAGAGAAGAGTACAGCAAGTAGCAAGTGACGAAATGCAAGTGAAGAGAAGGTTTCACTTCAACCTTTTGCATTTGGCAAGGGATATTAATATCACACGTTAGAGTGCTAGAAGGAAATCTCAGCCACTGCTACTCTCTCAAATACATCCTCTTTCAAAAGATGTCATGCAAATGCCACTTTTTTCTGTGTAGCCTACATTTTCAAAATGTGAAGTGGATTCGGATGGGGAGGAAATAAAAAAAAAAAAAGAAAAAATAAAAACTTAGAACCTGAATTGCAGAAACTCAAATCACCCTGTTGCTAGAGTGCTAGTCAAGAATTTAGAAGCTTAAAATTAGTCAATCTGTAAAGTTCAGATAAACTCTCTGAAGATATTCAAGGCCTTTTCAATACAAGAAAGAGGCTTCTTGCTTCATTAACTGTTGTTTTCTCTCTTCTTGAAATGATCTTTTTAGTGATGGGCAACTGAGTTTATAATCAAAATGTTGCTAGTTCAGGCTGTTGAATTGTAGTCTTTTTTCTACTAGCAATGATGTCAACTGCAGAGTTACCAGGACAAATTCTGCAGCTTTTGTAAAGCAGTAAATCTATAATCACTGTATTCATGGGAACAGATTTCCAGTTTGTACTCCAGATACACAGTAGAGGTGGCCCATTATCTGCAAGTATCTTCTTGGCTACTCTGCTACCAGTCTACAGCCATGGCAATACATTACTAATACCTTTATCACTGCCTAAATGAAGCATCAATAATTCAATTCCCATTTAAAAAAACAGGAAATTATTCATGCCATCAGCCCTCACCATCAATAACAGAAGTAAACCTAACTATCTCATTATCCAATTGCAATGTGTGCAAACAGAACTGCCCGTTGTTGACAATAAATATTTGATAAGTGAGGAAACAGGAAGGATAAACCAAGGATGTATGGAGTGGCTGCTTTATAGTTACCACAAGAATTGACCCAGATGGCAATGGTTTACCCTGCTTGTACCTCAACTTATTTTCTTTTCATCTCAACAAGAAACTGATCCCAGCTGGGCTGGATGTCAACTATGGATGCAAACCATCTGTTCTCTTCCTGTCTTTGTTTATGGTATTAAGTCAAGCTAAATACCCAGGTTCCTATCAATTTCTGTAATTCCCACATTGTTTTCTTTTAAATTAGCAACGAAGTGATAACTGCAGGGATCAATTAACAATATACAAATAACAAAATATTTACTTGCTAAGGGTGCTCAAGCATGCTGGGATTTTACCTATGTTCAGGAAAGACTGTTGGTAATTTTAGTGTAGCTTTAGCTTTATATTTACCCGTGAAATCTAAGCAATATATTCCTACAAAGCAGAGTTGGCAGAATATAGTATATTTTATGTATCAATTATAAAACTGGTAAAGAAATTAGGAATCAGCTTTTGGAGACATCAGCCAACATAGGAATCAGATGTCCAGGATCTAAAAGTCAGCTTCTCTCCCACTTGGAAGACATTTTTAAGCTCAACCACTTTCTCCTGAATATTCACCACCACTTCACTCAGAGGACAGTGATTCCTAGAAACATGTCACAATTTATTACTGAACTAAAATCACCTGGATGTTACTTCAGGCAAGACACACTGGTAAGATACACAACCAGCAAAATTCTCCAGAAGTTCAGTCAACTCTGTCACACTGGGCAATAGCACATCTCCACTGAGATCAAAGAGCATCTTTCACATGGCTGACTGCAAAGCCTAAGCTAAGCCAGACCTGCTGCTGGTATATGACACCATCCTTTGCCTCCAAGAGCCTCAGAAATGGTCCAAGGATCTTGTGACAAAAGCATCCAAATCAGTGAAACCATCTGCAATCCAAAAAATGAGCCAGTATTGTTTCACTTCACAGGTGTCAAGGGTGCTTTGCAAAAGTGAGAGAACAAGAAAAAGGTAGCATTGATAAAAAGGGTTAAAAAAAAAAACAAAAACAAAAAAGGGATTTCTGGTAATCATTTTGCAGACAGTAAAGTGAAGCTGTTTCCAAAGGAACAGTGCAAGGTCAGTGTCTGACTGCACCACATGAAGCCTAGATAACTCCCAGAGAAGAGGTCAGCCTGACATAGGGAACTGTAGTGTGCCCTGTGAAAATAGCTGGGAGCCTTTATAATAACACAGCTTAGGTGTATGTGTACTGTCCACCAGACACATTCTCTGGATGGTGTTATTGTGCTGATAAAATTGTTTACTGAAAGAACAAACCAAACATTTTTAAACATTTAAACATAATTCATTTATGAAATATTCATGTAAAAAAAAATTCCATTATAAAATTGTAAATAAAATAAAAACAAATAATTGAATGCAAATAAAAGAGAAAATTATAAAGGAAAAAAAAAAAAAAACAACACACAAGTTGAAGGCTGTCTCTGCAAAATTACACATCAGTGAGGGGAAATTATATACACATTACCACACCTACAGTATTATACCCACCAGCACAGGAAAGCACAGCAGCTTACAAGCACTAACACTTCTTGGCTACCACCCTACCACAGGCTGACCAAGCAGTACATGTAGCTCTTACAGGGGTCAGTGTTTGGTACAAGAACTTCTGGAAGAAATCAGCAAGTCCTGAGGTTACTCTGCTCAGTACTGGTTGACACAAATATTTTGTCTGCACAGGGCTTCCATCAGCATGTCTCAGTCTGCTCCAATATGGCTCTTCACTTTCATGGTCATATTTGGATACAGACAAGCTAGCTGCATTGTAATTTCCCTTCCTCTAACCCACATTTTCTGAGTGTCTTTCTTCAGAAGCTTCTTTCAATTTCATCCTAAAAAATTAGTGAAGAGGATAAGGGTGTCTATGGGGCCTCTCTGAGAATTCCTGAGAAATAGTGAGTGAGGCACAGTGGAAAACAGAGCAAGAGATGCAGGGGTAACATTAGATGGGGACCAGAAGGAAAAATGCTTTATTTGAAGAATAAATGGAATATTCATATTTCTATAATACTTTTATTAACTCTGTTGTCTGGAAATATTTTTATGAGCAATAGGAACATACACCAGCCTCCTCAATGGAAATGAGGAGAGAATTGCTTGAGCTGACATTAAAGGATGAGCAAGTCACCAACACAATATCTAATACTGAATATTTAATACATATGTGGCCAGTTCTGTTGTAAATAAAGAGACTGAATAAGTCAGATGACAGAAACTGGACTGAAGTGGGATGCAGGTTGCACTCCTTTAAAAAATGCTGACGCCCAACAATTGAGCCAAGAACATAAAAGATATTGTCAAAACATTAAAAAGAAAAGAAAATTTGTCAGGGTCATGGTGTGAGTCATCTGTCTCAATTCTGTTGCCACATTAACATCTGTAGCTAAAAACAATGGTGCCCTTTGCAAAAAAAAACAGTGTTCCACATCTATCCTGTGTAGATGCAGCATTGCTGGAAAGATCCAGACCTTTCCAGATTAACAGCAGAAGGTGTTGGGTATATTGGATGACAACCCTGTTGTTACTGCAGCTCTTGGAGGTGGAGGGCTACCTTTTCAAAAATAACATTTTGAGAGATCGGCTTTATTTTGGGAAATACCTGCATGTCACCAGTAAGTTTTTTTACTAGAATATCGTGTGTGTATTTGTTTTCTCACAAAAAACAATGTTAATTTATTTTAAAATGTGTAATAAAATCTCTGATATTTTCATCATTTGTCACTCCTAGAAGTACATAATTGTACAACTGTTGATTTTGTTCAAATTTAAAATCTTGAAGTTAAATTCTCAAAACAGAAAAAATAAATCAATATTTTAAACTATTTTTCTTTTATTCTTTCTGCTCTATCATTTATTTCTGGTCTTCGCAAAATGTGATTTATGGATAATCCCTTTGGTCAGCACCAATTTCCTTTTGCTCAAACTTGTCCTACCCACCACCTCCATGTATCTCTCTCCCCATTCCCACTCTTGACAAAGACAAGCACTGACTTAGACAGCCCTGGCAAGCTGCTAATGCTGTGGATTAGGGTGTTCTGCCTTGAGTGAAATCAAGTTCTCTGCCCTTTGGGGATAGCACAGCCATCAGGTTTAATTTCATTTTCTGGTATTTTTGTAGTCACGTCAGGACTGCTGCAGACAAGTGAGAATGAAACGCCTTTTTGACAACAGTCTTCAGCACAGCCCAGGAAAGGACATGTATATGATTTTATATGAGAAAGAGGAACTCTGAGGCTATCAAACACATAGATGATAGGACTAAACCAAACATCAAAGTGATAGATCTCAAATATAACTGGATATGCACTTGATACATTTCACAGTGTTTCCTTTTATTATTTTCCATTTCTGCTACATCCTATTGGACAATTTAATTCAGTGGATCTGTCCAGAAGTGAAATTTGTATTCTTTTATGTTTCTAAAATGCAATTGTACAGACAAGCTAAAGGAAAATAATTATATATCACTGCAAGAACACCAACATAAAAAAAAAAAAAAAGATTTGATCCATCAAAGCAAAAAAAGTTACAAGATACATACCTTTATACTTTTTTCCCAAGTGGGTGAATATTTTCTATTTTTTCCCTTGTCTAATAAAAATTCAGAGGTTTCTGAATGTATAATAATATGCCAAAACAAAGTGAAAATATTTAGAGTAACCAGTGAGAATTCTTCCTTTGCAAGTAGATTGAGATTCTTAGATAAAATTTTTTTGTCTCAGAAAAACCTCTGCACCTTTACTCTGAAATACACATTAACACAGTGAGTTTCATCCCACAAGTGCATGAATTTCCTCCCCAGTCACAACACACTATTAAAATTAACTAATATAAAGCAGATGTAAGATCATTATCTGTAATGAGTGCTTTCAACACTTGCTACCCACTAGCATCTGATGAAAACATGCAAAGCAGACTGTGAAACAAAATTATGCAAAAGCGGCAGTAGTAAGCAGTTTTTGGACTTCTGCATCTTCTGACAAGTGAACCATTGACTATTACTGATTGTTTTAATAGGTTTGAAAACTAAATGTACTGAATTCAGGGACAAAGCACTTGGTTATCTCAGTAAACTTTGGATAAGACTCTGTATGGTTAGAGATCTTAAATCTGTAAAATGAATTCTTATGGAGATATAAGTGAAGGACTGAGAGTAAAGATCGCATAACTATCATTCTTTGATTTGGGGGAGGGATGGGGGGGGGAATTAGAAAGGATATCAAGGTGCCAGATCTAAAATTCATATTGACATACTTATGCAATCAATCACAGTACATGAATTATTCTAGCAGAAAACTTCTGTAGGCAGCTATCTATGTATCTATCTGGAAGATATCCTCAGAAGGCTTAATAGCTGTGTCCAAGTTAAATGATGGGGCAAAGGTTCAGCTGTAAAACATATTTCTATGCTATAAATAGCATAGAAACTTCTCCTAGGAATACAATTAATAGGAAATAATTACATAAAGTATATGTGAATGAAAAAAAAAAATAAAATAAATACACATACTGCTAAGCCAAGTTCTTCTTGCATTTCAAAGCTTCTAGTGACTACTACAGTGGCTTGGTAGTCTAACAACTGAAGACAGGACACAGATGAACTGGGAAATCACTGTCAGCTACTGATGCCCCACACCCGTGAAACGTAGAGGCCTGGTTCCCTGTAAAAATTTCCATTTCTTGGACTGACAGGCTGTACAGGTTGGATTGAGAGAGGTCCTGGGTTTGGAAGGTCAGATTTGCTGTGATACGTATTTCCCTACTGGTAACAATGGAGGGAGGGCTGCAGCGAGGTGTTGGAGTGTCCCCGGCACAAAAATTTGATGCCCAATTAGGTTTAGAAATAGTGACAAAGAGTTGATGCCCAATTAGGTTTAGATAAAGCTCTTCTCTGTAAACCTCAATTACCTGTGATGCCTTATGACATTCAGCGTTTACAAAGTATAATTACACAATAGTGTCTGACATTTAACGTCTATGGATAATTTAAAAGACTTCTACTTCAAAAGGGCTGCTCATGAGCAACAGTAATCACTTCAATTAGCTTGGCACCATTACAATGTAACAAGACCATTTGACTGCCTATTAGGACCAGCCAAGCTCTTCAAGTGTGTTAATTTAGCAGTCATTGCTAATTTCTGGGCTTTGCTGCATTTGCATAGGAAAACATAGCCCTGTTAGCCAGAAAGGGAGTTTCATTCCTGCAGCAACTTCCTATTCTTAGTGAGGTTTTTGTGCTGTTGTTGTTGTCAGCCAGAAACATTTTAAATAGTGAACTATTGAGAGAAAGAAGGGTTTGATTCACCAAGGGTCTTCTTCGGGACCTAAGTCTCAATTATCAATATAGTTTTCAAGTTGTTTTTTTTTTTTTTTAACTGCTCAAGACAAGAGATCCCTGGATTAAAAAAGGAGAGATAAATTCTCTATCCTTTCCATGACTCCTTTATGTAGTATTAAGGATTTATCCTGGGGGAACTCTAAGTATCATCAGGTTTTTCCTGGAGCTCATTGAGATCTTGTTTAAATTTACTGACCAGTCAAAGTATTAAGGGGACTGGGGCCAGATAGGGTGTTACATCATCGCAGATGCTTCTCAACTTTCAAGCACTTGATACACATATATCAACATGTTTAGGCAAACAAAAGGGTCTCTATTTATCACAAATAGTATGAAATTTTGAAGAAGCAGAATATAAAGTAGAAGAGCTGTCCAGGGACAAAGCTTAACCATCTAGTAATTCCCTTTAAGCTATTGGGACTAATCAGAGGACTGAAGTGGAAAGATTATTTGTGCCTCTACCTGAGAACAGGAAGACTAGGATGACTACGAGCAACCACCAAAAGCTGAAAATTCAGATCCTATAAAGGAATAGTTCCTAAATAAATTCTTCAAAAAATATACTTTCACAAAATCCAAAACCAGATAATATGAGGGCTAGTCTACTTCATGAAAAATCTCAGCACAGATGCTGCAATGCACATGAATATAAATTGAACAACCCATTTATTAATTGGAAGACTTAAGCAGCAAGTGGTCAGCATGCCATAAATGTGTCTTGTCTGTGGCTTAAGGGAAATTTCATCATGTCATCACTAACTTCCATTACAGTGATGTTCATTTTTTAAAACACTACTGATGCATCATTTCTGTCAGGGATTATAAATATAGCCTTTACTTGTAATGCTCAGTATTTCTATAATACAGATGGTGAATTAATTCAAATACAATAAAGCAAATACTTACAAGAAAGTTGTTGACAAAGGCAGAGCCAGAGAAAAAGCATCCTCCCTCATTTAAGTCAAGTGAGGTTTTACTAACTTTATCCTAGTCACAACAGTAGTCCAAAATATAAATTACAACACCTAAATATCATTGAAATCTGATCTCTTGGATAGTACCAGGGAATTGCAGTGGACACTAGGCTGAATATAAGCCAAAAATATGCTCTCACTGCAAAATAAGACAAACCTCATAGAGACTACATTTGGACTTTGGCCAGAAGATGGAGGAAAATTGTTATACTTCTTCTTTGGTGCTGCTAATTTGGCACCAGCAATATTGTTTTCAGTTTTGGCACTATTTTCTGCATATTTTAAATCAGTGACTATATTTTAAAGAAAATAATCTTGATGATAAATGCTGAAGTGACCTAAACCTTTCATCTGTGTGTCCCTGGTCTGGAATGCTTACAAACACCCAGTAATTTTCTCATGACTTCTTGAACTTCCTGCTCAAAGCTAATGTATATCAAATGTATATGACGAAAGTTTTTCTATGTCTTTCTAATAGCAGCAACAAAGATTAAAAAAACATGTGAGTGAAAGCCATTTAGTTTCCACAGGCTTCTGTGGTGAAAAGTTAACCCCTACCACTTTAATGCATCAGTAACCATTCCTTATAGTCAGATGGGAATCACACCACTAATGAGCTAAATACTTGATGACTTGAAGATTGAAGGACTGAAAGGCACATCATTATATTGCTTCTCTTAGAAAATGAGGTGAGTTCAGAATCCTGACCGAGTGTTAATAGGAGCAAGCAATTACCTCCATATGACAATACAGAAATAAGGGGAAGTGTTAGTTAAAATTGCCTTGAAGTGGCCAGGTGGAGAATTCAAGCAGAATTTGGTGAAAGAAAGTTTTATGCAACATCATCCCTTCATATTAATTTACCTCCTTGCCTAGAGTAAAGTGGAGTTTTTTTGTGTGTGTTTGTATATTTCAAGAAGCTTGCATTATTTTTATCTTGCTTTCAAAGATGTCAGAAAAGTTTAACAAAAGTTCTTCTACAGGTGTAGAGTACATGAAAATTACATAATATCATAATGCAGGTCAAGGAAGATTTGACTGATGGATACCACAACATCCTGACACATGTAATTTTTCACCAGTATAATATTTTTATCATTTCCCAGAAGTGCTAGGCACCAGCAACTCACAGGCACAGCTTTAAAATACAGTATTAACATAAATTTAGTGCAATATCAGACAGTATAATTCTGGAAATTCCTTTCTTATAACACAAGTTGTCTGGCTTTCCAGAGCTGGAAAAACACTTCCTCTTTGTTATTCTACCTTCAGCATCACAGGTAAGATATGCAAGCAGAGAAAAAGGGAACACAACTAGATCTCTGCTTGTGCTACAGTGATCCCTCTGCTGACTGCCCAATAAATCCATAAACACACACAGAGAGACAGCATTTGTAAACTGTAAAAGATGCCACCCCTCATCTAGTCTAGGATTAAACAGGAAAAGAATGAGTGGACATTTTCTTCCAGTTCTCTATTTGTAAGAACAAATACAGCCTGCACAAATTGCAAGGACTACTCTGACAAATACCAAAACCACCAAGAGGATTTCAGACCAAATTTTCAACCTCCACTTCCTTTGTTTATTCTTTTGCAATAAACAGACAGAAAATATAAAAAAATGAAAAAACTTATAATCAGCTTGATTGTACTTTTCATTGAAACAATCAGACCAATATCCTTTCTTTAATCCAAGAAGAAGAAAAAAAAAGAGTGAGAGAAATTGACTATACACATAGGCAGTATATCAGACTGATGCATTTATAAGGAGGAAAGAAAACACCATCATAAACCTGATTCATCAGATTTTTCTAGGACGAAAGGGCAGATGACATATTTGTTCAATATTGGAAAATCTTCTTTAATTTACTCATTGTAACAACTTGCTCAAGCTTGCATCTTTTATAAGAGACAAGGCTCATCAGAACATCATTTTACAAATTCTTCTACGGCCCTTCTGGTGTTATTTCTTACAATAAACTGGCCAATACACGATTACTCTTTACAGTACAATTTTCATGGAGTCATATGCTCATTTCAAGGTCAGACTCACTGTGCTCTCCTGAGGTAATTTGTTTGGTGCAGAAGGGGCCTCTGTTTTTCTTGTGGTCCTTGTGTTCATGCTAGCAGAACCTCATCTCATCTATGTAGCAGCTTTCTCATTCTGCAGCAATTTCCAGCCTGACTTCTCAAAGCTCTCTGTGGACTTCATGAACTTCTGCAACCTCACCCCTTCCTGGCCTTCAGAAGTGGGTGAACCAGAACAGCCAGAACAAGTATTCTAACTGGGGCTGCACTATAACACCTGAAAGAGAACTGAGAAATTAATCTGGACTACAAAAATCTTATGCTTTGTTGAACAGAATAGAAGAGATTTTGATAAATCTTTGTACTCTGCCAAGTTTTCCTTCCAGCTTATGCCATGGGTGAAGGTGGTTCACTGGATATTATGTTCAAAGGTTTCGTGTGTCTGTAAAAAAAAGGATGCCAAAAGACCAGAGGCATAGGGAGCAAAGGAAGTAAGAAAGCCAAAACACTAGACACAGCCACAGTAGCAACGTGACCCTGAAAAAACTGACAGAGGTCAGGCTTTGGGACTGAACAATGGCTAGGAAGGTGAGAAAGTGGTAAAGCAAAGAGCCATAAGCTCTTGCTGTGCAGCTCCTACTCTACTGAGGGAAGCAGAACTTAGGTTCTTTTCCAATATGCATAACAATTTGTGTAACAAAAGTACCTGACTCTACCTGGAGTTTCTCCCATTAGAGCTTTTCCCAAAGACTAACCTTTAGCTATCCAAAAATCAACTATGGTCCAATGCAAATCATCATGTCACTAAAGATTTTAGGACAAGAAAAAATGCTCTCTCCCATTTTCATGGGAATTAATGTGAATGATATTGGAGGAGAAGATTAACATCTTGGCTCAAATTAAACACCTTTCTCCTGTTACTCTCTACAGATAGCCATCACTTTCTCTTCCTCTTGTTTTTCTATATAATTATATGCAGCATGTAATTGCTGAAGGGGCACAGACCTTGGCACTTAAGAGCCACAGACCTCCTCTTCAGGACTTTACATGACTTTGCCTCCTAAGGAAACTTTTTAATTTTCTCTTCATTATACCTAATTACCCAGCAAGCCACCAGAACCATGCACACATCTCATTCAATGTGATGATTATACACCAGATAGGTGGGAGATGGTTGTATATTTGTCTTGGTTTGAAAAGACAGGTGTCTGGTAAGGAAGGCGGAAACCTCCCTTGAAATGGAAAAAATTTAAACCACCCCCTCCCCCCTCCAAATTATTATAATTTTGAAATCAAGGGGCTCTCAGGCAAAGATATGGGAATTGGAATAACAAATCTTTACTAAGGAAATTAAAATAAGAAATGCAGTAGTATAAAAAAACAACCCACTGACAGAGTCAGAATAAACCTGACACCCTGTTGGTCAGAGTGTTGGTAGCAGTCAGATTAAATGGTGGCTGCAGCCCTCCTGGAGTGACAGATGTGGTTCTGTTGAAGCAGTGATCCTGTAGAAGGGTGTAATTTTCCTCTGAAGGTCCAGTGATGGTGTAGAACAGTCTGATCTTCTGGGAATCCAGTGGAAAAAGGCTGACTGTGATGCTCTAGTCTCAGATTATATCCAGGTAGGAATACTTGGCTCCTCCCCCTGGGTGGAGCATCTCACAATGGGATGATGTAATTTTATCAGCCATGCAGTGATACTCACTGGCCCATTAACAGGAGATATTCCCCCACCAGGGTTGTGGAAGAGATAAAGATCACTGCCCCGCCTGGCTTTAACAGATGGTAGTAGAATACATTCTTTTGGTTACATCTTGCATTTTAACCCAAGACAATATTATATCTAAGAGAATGAAATAGCCAATGCTAATTTTCATTTCTTTTCTTCTGTTCTCTCCCTAAGTAAGAATACAGTCATTTCTCTCTGTAGCCAGGCTTTGAAGAAGCATGGTAACCTAAACCAACATGCATCCTCTGACTCTTCCTCTGACTTACACTTTTACTAAGTGTAACCTGATGTAACATTTATTCCTCTTGCACAGGTGACACCAAAATATTCAAAGGGCCCTGAATCACAGCGGAAACATTTCTGTGAAGGACACTGCCATGTTTTTTTATCCTGAGCAGCCTTAACTGTCCCCAGCATGGAGCTTAAGAGGAGAGTATTAGGCAATTGGTACCAACTGATTGATTGCTCTAGGGTCATATCTAACACCTGGCTGGTCTGATAAAATATGAACTTTCACATTCATAAAATCAGCACCAAGAACCATGGTAGTGAACAGTGCAGCTAAACCAAATTTTCTATCTCTCTGTAGATTCATCCTGCACATAGTTATGGATAGCCCAATAACAAGTCACGCGGAAGATTTTACCACCATCCTCCTAACTAAAGACCAAACCACATGACGACAAAATAAAGTGTGAAACAAAACCTCTCAACCTGGTAATAGCCAGTGATAATTTACTGGCTTCCACTCTGTTAAAGCCTTTTCAGCAGCAGACTGGAGAGAAAAGCTGTCTTGGTTTTGCCTGCAGGGGTATTTCGATGAGCTGAAACTTTATCTACAGTGACAAGACAGTAGTGAGCAAATGTCAGAGCATTTTTATTCAGATGTCAACCACACCTTTGTAATGCTTCCTGGTCTCTGGGGACTACACTAGGGGAGGGGGGGGGGGGTGGTCGTGGAAACCAACCCATATAATTAAAGACACTACTCTGACTTTTCACCCAACTTTGGTTAAACATCTAGCAGCCATACCATCACATTAGTCAAAACTATATGGCCTCCCCCCTCTCAGAAAGAAAGATATGAACCTACAGTTCTATACACTTATGAGGAGGTGGGTGAAGGGGATGGTGCTTGTGTGCCAGAACCAAAGAGGGAGAGAATACAGCCTATGCTGCCACTCCTCTCCAAAATAAGAAATAGTCAAGCAAAGAATAAAATACATGTGAAGGGAATTTATTTGATTTAATCACCAGAAGTAAGTTGTAAAATCACTTCTTTCCTTCATGTCAGATGAAATACTCAATGATTCTGAAGCCCTCTCCTGTTCTTTCAGCTTAGAAGACAACAGGGTATCTTTGTCAGCAGAGGCAGCTGCTCAGGAGTCTGAGGCAGACCTGCCATCTGTCCACAGCTGATCAGCTCATCCCTGACGCAGTGAATATGCCCTCAAAGAGTGGGAGAGGTGAAAAATAAATGCCATGACTTTACACCAAGCAAACCTGAAGCACATTTTAAGAGACAAGACACAGTACAGAGACAGGCACAAAACTGAGAAATACTTTACAGTCAGTGAGCAAAAACCTGTAAGAATGAAGTTCCTACCATAAATGCAAGCAATCTCTGCTCCAGTCCTTGTTGAAAGGATTGGCAATTCAAGGAAAACTGACTTAATACAATTGTCATAATTTACCCCAAAAAAGAAAGCACTACCAGAGCAAATCAGTACTTAATTATATTCCTATTCTTCCAAGCTCACCTTACTTGAGAGAAAAGTAGCACACGATGAGCTCGTTTTTACTTTCTAGCCTTCACTCAAGAGACCAACCACATATCAAAGGATCTTATAATGTTCATCATTTAAGCATCAACATAAGGTGCCCCAGTACATACAGTAGTCCAGGTCATCTTATATGTGTGTTGCAGATAATATAATTTTTTATGTCTCACTACATAAGCCACTGCACAAAAGCTAGGATATTTCAAGGGATTTCAAATCCCTTAATAAATAGGCATTGTTAAAGTATTATTTTTAAACAGTGTAAATATTTCAATATTCTGTTTCCTAAAGATACACTAAATGGTTCAACACACTTTGCAGCATAACCTACCACAAGATTATTAAGTAATCTCAGAAAGTCTCACACAAAAAGAAGCTGAACTCCTCTTAACTGTTCCTCATTGTAAATATTAATAAATAATCATATGTAGGGTCCATTCCAGCTGTCATGCTATGAGATTGACATTTCATGTATTAATGCACATTTTTTTTTGTCT
The DNA here is from genome assembly GCF_001522545.3 of Parus major. Lineage (NCBI taxonomy): Eukaryota > Metazoa > Chordata > Aves > Passeriformes > Paridae > Parus > Parus major. Next base: position 34,297,975 of record NC_031799.1, on the reverse strand, counting down.
TATGACAATGGTAAGAAATTATAAAATTCTAATTTAACCTAATAACCAAAAAAATATTTTTAGTAGCATAGAGTCATATTTAAAATAATGCTGATTGTAAAATTGCTCTCACACTAGCTATTCCAGAGACAAGTGCCTGTCTGAGGCTTCTATTTGTCTCCATCCTGGCACCAACACCGAGCTTTCTTGCTCCATTTTGTCCTCCTGTAAAAATCTGGAATTATACTTTGTCTCTAGCTACTGGGGAAAAAAAGAGTTTTAGTGCTGTAACCCTCAGTGATGTTTGTCTATACTGGACAGCTGGTGGTCCTATTTAAGAACTTAGTCTCATGCTTGACTAATTAGTTGACAATTGAAATTCAGTGGTGGAGTCCTCTAAGGATAAACCTATCCTACATACCTATACATGCATACAGGGTGATGAAAACCCCAAGATGACTTGGAAAGGAAAGGCCTTGGATTCATTCTGGGCAGTTTCCCTAAAATGTGAATTCAAGGGTAAGAATGAAAAGATCTGGAAATCAGGTCAGTGGCAAGCTCTTGGTTCCAACTGAAAGACAAGAATTTAAGAGTTTGCTTTCAGGAAATAAGGCAGAACTCACAGCCCAGTCACAGTACTCCCAACTACAGGCGCTGTCCAGACCCAGCTGAGGCATGTGTTGTCCAGCTGGGTCAGAACACACAATCCAAGTGTGTTATCCTGCTCCTGACTCTTAGCAGCATGAAAAGTAATGTATGTCCTATTATTTAGTTGTCTAATATAAGAACTGGGAAGTTTTCAGGTTAATAATTCTTCTGAAGTATGCACTATCATTAGTTGTTGCAATTCTGAATATTCTTGTTAGCTATCAGTGTTTCTCAATCACATTAACTTTAGTTTCAACGTCATCTTTACAGCAAGGAATGCGAAGTTTTAATTAATATGGTATGAAAAGACATTTCCTTCCCTTTGTTCTGAGCCTACAGTAGAATTCAGCTGTAATAACTCAACTCTTAACCTGCATTTCCTAAAACACTAGATTTTGTCTTTATTTCTGAATATATAATTCTAGAATCAGCTTCAGACGCGTGGATCTCTAATCCAATTCATCCATATTCAATTACTATAGTCAAGAGATTAAAAGGAAATTCTTTGTCCTCTCTCTGATTTTACCACTCAGTAAGAAAGACCAATGGACTTCAAATTTTGTTCCCACTTTTCCCTTCCCACAGCCTTACCCAGGCCAAAAACAAAGAGTGAAGTGAAAGTTTCCTGAGTTCAGTCAATCAGCTACAGAACAGCTTATGACAAAAGAGATAGTATTTGGCTATGTAGACAATTTATCTCATTAGAGAGCTTTTCTGGTTTAGAATATGCATGGCTAAGAAGCAAAGCCAGTATAGCTGCAGGCAAGGATCAGAATCTTCCCTAACTCACATCCCAGCTAACAGCCATAGGTCTGCCCACCTCTATGTGTTTGTACATACAGGATCTCCTGCAGACTTCCCACTCCCATCAGGCAAAAGCCTTTTTACTGTTTTCTTGGCAGCAGTCATACATTCCTTGCTGAATTCCTGGATTAAGTGTATTTTAGTCAAGAGTGCAGGAGTAAATAAAAACATAGGGATTTTCTACCTTATTTATCTTTATCCCACCATTTTCACATGCTAATTCTGATTTGTAAATTAAGTGATACCAAGTCTTGGTGTTTAATCACACCTACTTGTTTATAGACACAGAGTCCTTGACCAGATAGATCTAAAGCCTCTCATGTTTGTCAATGAAGAGAAATTTCATTTTTGACTGACAGAGATTATTAGTAGTACTGGTATCATTTTAATTACAGTATTACATATATTTTATAGGCAGAGATTCTGCCTTACTCTGCCTCATCCAGAGCTGTAAATCCTTCAAGAAACTCTATGTGTGTACATAGTACACATGTATAGTGTGTGTATATACATGCAATATACACAAGTGACCTGAATCAATAGCCCTGTAACTTCAAAAGGCCACCACAAGCAACAACCTCCTGTCAAAGGAGAAAAGAAATACACAGGTGCAGAGTAATCCATGCAACTCAAGAAGTTCCCAGTAAGAAATCCCATAGGAGGAGCAGCCCAAGAGCTGCAGCAGAAGGGAGCCCAAACCTGCTACTGTCTTCTGGACACCCCAGCAAGTGTTTCTTATTGACAGTGCAAGGTGAGAGGCACGAAGTGGTTTCTCAAGCACCACAGCAAGCAATATTACCAGCTCTGTTGCACAGACAGAAAATTAACATGCGTGGTCCCCAGCCTGCCCCAGGCGGATAAACCTGCCGCCTGTCAGCTTGCATCCTCATAGGCAGGAGATAGCAGCTGGGGCAGCCGCCAGTACACGCTGCCTGACAGCACCCTCTCCAGAGGCCTGGTATTATTACAGAGTGCACCTCTCTCTCCAGACACTGAATTAACTTGTTGTGACTGTGTGACAGCTCTGACGACTGCCCGCACGGATGCAAGGAGCCAGGGTCACATGCTGTTGCGTGCATGGCCTGTCACCAGCCGTGCCACTAAAACCAGACAAAACCTTGTCAAGGGAGATAAGCTCCTCCAGAGGTAAGCGACTCAGCTCGTGGTACAGCTTGTGAGGGTTTTGATCTAGTTCAAGGACAGTATCCTCTGACAGGGGAGCTGGGTGCAGATGGGAAGGAACACACACACACGCTGGAACACGCACATGCATGCACATGTAAAGAAGAAGGCAAAGGCAGACAGGTCCAGCTGATGGAGCACAGGCAGGAATGCTGGTGGGGGCACAGCTTGCTGTCAGCAGTCTCATGATAAAAGGGGCAAAGGAAAAAGCTTCCAATTCTCCCTGCAAAATGACATCAAAAGAGAAGAAAAATAAAAGCATGTCCTCCCACTTTGAGGTTCTGGAGTTCTGGATGTGCCCAAAAATTAAGTTAGAGAGCAGAGAAAGTGAGTTTGCAATGAAAAATGCCCTGTTAAATTTAGCAGTTAGCCTCTGCTGAAGAAGATACCTCTGCTTATGGCATACCTGGCACAGCCTGGTAAACCTAGGTGAAAAATTGCTTAATATTAAACTTTTTTCTTCACCTTTCTTCATGAGCCTTTACCTAAACATGAAGCCCACAGGCGATTGCGCTGACAGTATTTTCAAAGAGCTGCTACAGAGTACTCCCTGCCCTGCATCTCAGTGAGCTGCACTCCAAGATAAGGAAAGAGTGGTAGGGCTAAAAAACCCACTGTTTGTTATCTTATTTTTATTTGAACTACAGAAAATTTCTGTTCTACTTGCTCTTCACCCTAAAATACCAAGGAAATGTGTTCACTCCCTGCGTTATTTGCCACAAAAATACTAGTGTCTGAGAGATACAAGGTTTTTTACTATTCAAATGAAAACACTCAGCTTACCAAGCATGTTTGATCAGTATATATGGAAAGCAGTCACTGGAAATAATGTATATTTTGGAAGTCATATTTAGTCCAGATATGGTCTCTCTGCTTCATATTTCTGCCATCACAAAAAGAAGTCTCCCTACAGTCTAAACACCTAAGTAAACAGGAGCTTCTACTGCTTTACATTATCAGTACAGCACTAAATAACTGGAATATGCTGCTTTGGCCCACTAACTTTGCTAGCAAAGACAGGCTTAAAACAGATAGAGTGTTATTCTACAAAAAACTTTTCCTTCTTACGAGCTTTGCAAACAGAACCTACCCACGAGAAGGGTGTTAGCACCATCCAGAGTAAATGAAACATTATGTCTTCATTCCATCAGTAATAAAAACAATGTTTAAATGGACATTAACGTGTTAAAAAAGCAACCTTTGATGCAATTACCCTGTAAGTATCAGGGAGATGTGTCACTTGGAATTGGCTATAAGAGAGGATTTCTACACCTTTTGTGTCAGACCAGCAGCAATCAAATGTTATCCTTTTTTTTTGTTTTACAGCTCCCATATGGAAAGAATTGCTGGTCTTATTCCCAAAAAAACATAGGAAAACCAATTCATTTGGGATACATTCTAGCATTAACAGGTTCCTCACTACAACTCCCACCTAGAAGCACTGACAGTGGGATGGCACAGGTTTATTTTGCTTTTCTCTGTACCATAGACTTCTCTGCAAACCTCCAAAATATGAAAACTTTCAAAGCTTTATCTTCCATAAAACATAAAAATTTAATTGAGCAAGCAATAAGCCACTTTCTCCTTATTTTAAAAAAATGTATTTGGGAACAGAAACCTTGTTTCTGTTCACTCCAAAATTAGTGGAATTTTTCTTTGCCAGTTACTAGTTTTTTCAAAAGCTTAGCATGTAAAGAAGCAAACTAACATTAAAGTCCATTTGCAAAGAAGTTTTTTACCTGTAGTAAAATATTTTCAGGGTAATACTGAAGATAATATAGTACAGGAACTTCTAACATCAACAAGTATGAACAAAAATCCAGACAAAAATACCCCAAAGACCTGAAGGGTTTTTTCTGTTGGAGCTCTATATGTGTGATCTTACAGAAAGGGAGCAATCCCCTGTTCCCTAGCAAGCGGCAACCTCAGGCTAATGGCTAGCCTCAACTTAGAATGAAAGAAAAGAAAATGAGAATTAAACTACTTTTTTATGTCTATTCATTCTATTCATTCACAGGAAGCCTGTGATTTTCAGAGGAAAGTCTGATGAGCAGTGAGTCAAGAGTTCCAGAAGTAGAGGATCCTGTTAGCGTGATTTTTTTTCTCTTCTTCTTCTACATGTTTTCTTCCATAGGCTTAATGAATTGCCATTCATATTTTTGAGTCACTTCTCATTCATCATGCCTATCCAACAGAAAAAGCATAATTTTCCATTGACCTCTCTGATTTTGACAATCTTCAGACTTCTTCTAGACTATAATATTCCTTTTGAGAGAAAAAAATAGTCAAGGTTATGTTCCTCAGTATCATGTAAAAAAAATCCTTTAAAGCATGGGAACACAAGCATATCTCACTGAGAACAGTGTAACCAAAACCCACTCACTAACTTTTTCTGTCACTTTATCAATTTGAAATAATCATGGTACTCCTGATCTTTATTTAGTACAGAAGTGGTACAGTCCTGGTCTGTAGGAGAGGCTTAGCACATCATGTTCCATACAAATAGGATAGGTTTAGCACATCATGTTTCATAAAGGGAGAGTTGTTCTCAGAGACATGTAACTTTTTCATCTCTCCTAGTGATTAGCTGGGGATTGGTCCCTCCTACACCTCAAGTTCAAAATAACTTGAAATTTTTACCCACAAAGGGAAGTCTACCTGCCACCAAACAGTGACTAATTATCAGGTTATCTTTAATTGTCAACTGTCAATAAAGTAAGTCCAATAAATAATAATAATAAATAAACATGCGTAATAATATCTAATGCTGAAACTATGACAGAACTCTGATCAGCAACTTTCTCCCACCTACCATGGTTTGGAGATTGAATACACTTCTTGCTTTTTTTGTGTTTGCAACTTTGGAGGCTGTTGACTGAAGCAATTGAGAATTGTTGTAACAATAGTACCATGCAACACACTGTCTGTGAACTGCAGTATTAGATACGTTAGCCTCCTAACAGGACAGTGTAAGCACATGATAATGACCATTCAGTGAGATCAGTAGCAGGTCAGGTATCTCTGAATCTCACTGGAAAGTAAGTCCATAGAGTTGAGGGCATTCCCCGAGAACTGCAAACAAAAAGGGTAAATTAGGGTTAAAACGATCGCTTGACATGATCAGATGGCTAGCAACACTTTGTCTAGGTCATTTAGGTCTTCCCTGGTGAGCTATCTGGGTGAATTTAAGGTGGTGTCTCCCCTTAATAAACCAAATAAAGGGACTAGATCTTGATATCTAATCCCCAACAGGGGTCTGATCCAATTAATGGTGCCCAAGAGCTGCTCCATATAATTTAGAGTCTTTGGGTTATCCTTTTGTTTGAGAATATGTGGTGTTACAGTTTGTTCTGTAATTTTGTATCCCAAGTACTTCCATGGAGATAATTGTTGTATCTTTTCCCTGGCAACAATGCATCTGGTATCTTGCACTGCTGAGATGACTTCATTGGAAGTATCCTGTAGGGATAGGTGGTCCTCTGCTGCTACCAGGGTATCATCCATGTAGTGCAGGATAATGGAATGTGGACATTTCCTATGAATTGCAGAGGGGATTTTTGCCCCATACCACTGGCAGATGGCCGGACAATTTTTCATTTCTTGTGGTAAAACTGTCCAGTGATATCTCCTCAAAGGGGCTTGCCTGTTTATTGATGGAATGGAGAAAACAAATCCTGGCATGTCATAAAGGTGTAAATGAATGCTAAAAAAGCAATCTTTTAAGTCAATAAATAATAATTAACTCCCAGTCTTTTAGTATCATAATAGGTGAGGGTACACCATGCTGCAAGGACCCCATTTCTTCAATAACATCAACTCCCCTAAAATCTAGTAGGAGACACCATTTGTTGCAACATGGGTTTTTTAATAACAAACTCTGGGGTATTCCATGGGCTATTAGTCGGCACAAGATGACCTTTGTCCTCCTGCTCCTTTACCAGCTGTTCTAGTGCAACTAACTTTTCCAATGGTAAGGGCCACTGATGCGTCCATATTGCTTTATCTGATGTCCAAGTCCATTTTAGGGTGTCATGCTCATCAGTATCCCACACTAAAAATTTGTTTCCAGTTTTAGTTCCCATTGTGATAGAATGTCTCTCCCATGCAGGTCTACTTTGGCTTTTACCATGAACAGCTTAGTAGCGGCAACGCGACCTCCAGGCCCCTCAAAGTTGATAGGGTGGAGACTGCGAAAGCTGTCACAGTGGTCACCAATACCTCATAACGTGTCCAGAGATGGTGCAAGGACCCAGCCCAGTGGCTAGTGTGATCTAGATATCAGGGTTACATCGGCTCCAGTATCAGTGCAGTGAGGGTTACAGTCTTACCAAGATGTTTCAAGGTGCACACGAGTTCTGGTCTCCCCATCACTGATCATTTTTGTCCAAGCAATGAAAAAGGTGTCACAACCCAGCTTGGGCAAGAGAAATGCCTCCACAAAATCCTTTAGAGACGAAATATGGGGGGGTCAGGACACATAGCAAGGATAGTGATGTCTCAGGATGATGTTACTGATAATATTGCAGGTGAAACATAAAGTCCCTCAGCACCAGTTCTACTCATCCGCACTATTAAAAACTCATGTGGCCTAATTGTCCTGTTAATATGGCATGCTGAATTGAGTCCATTATCACGACTGGCTGGGTGGTTGGCAGCTCCAGACGGTGCCTGGAGGCATTGCAGCAGGGAGGTCAGGGATGAGGTACCGCAGCTGTGAGCCTGCAGGCAGTTGATAGTCTCCAGCACGGCTGACAGGGATGGTTGTGTCCTCACGTGCCGCTGCCTTGCGCTCAGCTGGGAGTTTCCCAACAGGAAACCAATAGGTGACAGCCACACTCCTGTACTAGATGGAAACTTAGTCTTTTGGCAATGCCCTCAGTACCCACAACGTTTCAAAGGTAATCCTTATCTTGGCTTTTGGCAGCTTTTTGCAAAGTGTCCTTCCTTGCCACAATTGTGGCAAGTTCCTGGTTTCCTGCCCTGTTGGCTTTTAATGGTATCCTTAAAAGCTGCTAAAGTCTTTCTTGTCAGAATCTGTGTTTGTACTGCGGCAACCTGCTCTTGCTGTTTCCTGAGCTGTTGTTATAGCTTCAGTGAGGACCTGTGCCTGCACAGCACCATGCTCGGGAGTGGCTAGACGATTGCACATTTCAATCATTTGAGCAACGGTAGTGATTTACCAAAATATGGATATGATCTAGTATCGGTATCCAACTAAAATAGACAAAGACTCTTTAGCTGATTAGGGTTAAAAAGTGTATGTTTATTGGCAGCGTTGGGTCAATGTGCAGGGTCACCCCTTAATTCCCACGGCCCCAAGTACAGGTGAATACAGGCTTTTTATTTACAGAAGAATTGAATACAAATACATATTTATAACCCAGTTACCACCCACTCTCCACTTCTTATGCTAATTAGAAAAAAGCAATTAAGCATGTGATGTGTAGTTTGTCCTTCGAAGTGGGTCAGCGGTCTTTTTATGAGTAGGGGTCATGGGAGGGAGGAAGGGATATGGCTCTTCCTCATTCTGACCTTTCTACCTTTTCAATATAAAGTGACAAATGACCACCTGGCCATGATCCTTAGTTTCATGTTTCCAATTGGTTTCTGGTTTGTATTGTCTTGTGTTCTTGATGTTCCTCACAAGATTCCACATTTCTTATTATAAACCTAGCTGAACAAACATAAGGTTGACAGACAATTAGTTACTGGCTAATGATTAGCTCCTAATTCTAGTAGTGCCTCTCTACAAGGATTCATTTTTTATTTGATTTAACAAAAATTAATTTTAATTAAGGCCTTGAATTTTCTAATATCTTAAATTCTTCAAAGTTTATGCTTCAGTAGGCTCGGGGTTTAATGAAAGTGCATGCAATGCTTTCTTGCATTCTGGATTTACATTAGAAATCACTAGCCGTTTTAATAATTCCTCTGCTGCCCAGTCTAGAATAACTTGTTTGTCTAGGGCAAGGTTTAGCCAGTCTAAAAATTCTGTATATAGCTCATCAGGGTCTTGTCTTACGTCAGCAAAGTCAGGTTTGGTCTACTCCTGCCAGGAACTTGTAATAACAGTTTCCTGGCCGCATCCTTGATGTCATTAAGGACAGGACTAGGAAGGTTTTTCCACTTGTTGATCTGGGTCTTTGTGAGCCCCCTCTCCAGCCAGGTGGTCCAAGGTTAGCTCTGCCCTTGCTGGATCCCCCACATAATCCCTTAATAACTGATTTAACAAACGCTTCCAAGCTAGTTCCCATAGGGAATATTCCATAGGGGACAATGAGGTGGTCATCAAGTAGCACATATTGTGCCATGTTACCACATGTGCAGCAAGGGTGGCCGGCACCAAATTGCCAAAGTATGGCAAGTCTCTCCCATACTCCTGCGTGGCTTTGCACAGTTCTTTGACCTCTCTAAAAGCTAAAGGCTCCCACTGGGGATTAGCATGTACCCCTCATGTACCAGATAGGTATCACCCTAAGCTTGGAGACTAATTCCCATTCCTCCTCTTTCACAGCCTCCCTCCTTATCTTTTCCCATATATCTTGTCTGGGACTTGGTGACCAAAGGCCTTCATCTGATGATGAAGAGGAAGAGAAATAAAAGGAAGAATCACTCAGCATTGCAAATATTTCCTTGTGGCCTCTTAGCTTTAGGGTAGGCCTTAGAACAGACCTCGGTGCTGGTGACCCAGGCACCATCATCTTGGAGGCAGGCCCTTCTGGAACACAGCTGGGAGAGGTTCCAGCCTCCTCAGAAGAGGTGTGGCCTGCTAACCTGATGATGTCAGGGGAGGAGTGGCCCAAAGTGGATGGGGCATGCCACAGGGTAGACAGGGCAGAGTTGGAGACAGGGTCTCCCAACACACGGAGAAGTCAACGGGAGGGTTGGGAGTCAGTAGACTTTTTTAAATGGCCATCATCCTTAAAATGGTGGTTGTTACTCAGACAGCAGTTAGAACTCATGGACTGCTTGGTGTTAATTATAGAGGAAGGATGAGGGGAATGCGAAGGTCTGGGTAGGAAAGAGCAGGAGGGATGCACCATGGCTTGGCCTTTGCCATCTTGGGCAGCCAGTGAGGAGGTGGAGATGGACACAGGGTGACAGATCCATCAGCTGAACCATTATTTTCTCTGAACCCACCACGGGTACATGCGTTTGCAGCTCCAACACCATACCTACCTCAGGGGTAATTAAAGGAATGAGGGGGACGGAAAGAAGGGTTGTCAGACCTGAGCACTTCCAAATTAGCCGACTTTTTCTCCCTCTCGTTTTCTTCCAATTTTAACATTTCCATGATAAAGCGAAAGATGGGGAGCAGCTCTTGCACAGTTCGGTGTCTTTTGGTTGCCAAATTATACAGTTTCTTGACTTCTAAGTCCCAAAATAATAAGGTAATGGCATTGGGCACAGTAGTGTCTGGAAAATCTTTGAAGGCCCATTTAATGATGCTTTTTAACTCATGCCTTTCTAATTCCTTCCCCTGGGACACCAATTTCAACTTAAACTGGCAATAAACACCCTTCTGTCAATAGTTTCTTGCCCATCATGAGGCTTAGTTAGGGTATGACATGTAGGGATGATGGATGGACTATCCCCTCTCCTCTTACCTGCATTATCTGCAGGTCTTCTCAGGATGATTAACCACTCCACCAAGAGTCATCCAAGGAATGTTGTCAAGCCCTTACTTTTCCTCCAACTTCACACTCCAGAAAGTTGGCCTACCAGTCAGCTTCCCCTGCTGACACGATCCCAACAGGCCCCTCAATCTGAGGGTCCCTGTTTGGCTGCCACTTGTTGTGGCAGAGGAACTGCAATCTCAAGACTGGGCCAGCCAGGGACAATAAGAGAAGGACAGGCATGATTTAGTGACCCAAAAAGTAATAGTTTAATAGCAAAAACAACAAACACGTAATCTGAACAGCCATAGAGAGTGCACCAAATAGGCGATGGTCAGGGTGCTACAGCGACTTATGTAAACTAAGTAGGGGCAGAGTCTGAGTGTAAGAGTCCAACGGGTAAGGTTGACTAGGAATAATGAAAATAATGCAGCAATCATAAACTAGTAACAATAGAAGAAAAAACAAACTTTCTGGTAACATTTACATAAAAGCAGCTGGGTGCAATGTGGGTAATACTTTCCACAATTACAAGGGTTTTTCCCACAGCCTTCTGTCGGGGTTTTTATCAACCTCAACAAAAGGGTGTGCCACTTCTGGACACCAGTGGCAGGAGTAATACTACCCAGGTTCTCTACTTATATCTGGGGGCTAGTGCAGCTCTCCTAGAATATAACTGCTCCTTGCAGCTTGAGGAATGAAAAATCCCAATTCCATTTTCATTTCCAGTTCTCATTGCACTGCTTCTGCAGTGAGAGATGGAGTTCATTTTCTTCAGAGCAGCCCAGAAAGGCCTGCTCTTCTCATTTGTGATGAAAACAATCCTGATAACAGAATCCTGAGAGCTTCAGCTACTGGCGAGCGGTGCTTGTGCAGTGCCGAGGCTTTCCTTGTTTCTCATGCTCCCTGTGCCTCCCAATGAGCAGGATCTGGGTGGGCAAGTGCCTGGGGGTGGGGGGACACAGATGGCACAGCTGACCCAAATGGACAAGGAGATGCCCCATGGTGCTCAGCAAGAACAGTTCCAGGAGGGAGGCAGGAGGAACAATTGGGCTCATGGCATGAGTTCCCAAGCCAGTGTTGGGTGTGCTGAGGCTCTGCTTCCTGGGGAGTGACGGGACATCCACTTGCCCAGCAGAATCCCTTGTTCTGCTTTGCCTGCATGTGCAGCTTTTGCTTCACAGGTTAAACTGTCTGTGCCTTCATTCATGAGTCTTCTCCCTTTCCTTGTATTTCATTCCCACCTGGCAGAGGCGGGGAGTGAGGGAGTGGCTGGAGTGCTGTTTGGCTGACAGCTGCAGCCAACCCACATATGTACATATGTACTCTTCCTTTTCAGCAGAAGTTCCTAATAACTATATTTCTATATTTTTTCACTTAGAAAAAAGCAAAGATAATCATTATGGTTCCAATATATTATTTTGCATCTCTTTTATAACCCATGTTTATATAGTGAAACTCTGAACGTGTATCTGTTGCTCACAGTCAAAAACATTTCTCACAAACTGCTTAACTGGACACCTTTTTCTCAATACTTATTTTTTAATTAAAATGTCTTAATAGGAATTATTGTCCAGAAAAGTCATTAATAAGGCAAATTCTGTTCTTGACCCTGGACACAGAAAATGGAAAGTTTACTGCATTGTATCTTTCTGTCTGTCCTGGGAGAGTTCAAAGGAAATTTGGGGAAGGCACCATAGTTAATTATCAAGTTTATCCCAGTTTTCAGCATGAGGGAAGGCATCCAGACATGGAACTTACACAAAGTGCTGATGTTCTGCTTCTCTGTCCACATAACCCTCAGGCTTTGCTCTGATTCTGTGAATATATTTTGTAACATGGCTTGCACATCCAACCATGTTGATTTTGCAAAAAAATTTGATGTAAAATTGCCTTTTTTGATACTGCAATATTCACCTCATGCAGGTAATGTTGCACAATTACACAACCACAATTACACCATTAGGACTATACACAATGCATAATGCAGATGCTTTGATTGGGATTTGAGGTGTTACTCTGAACCTGTGCAAGTGGGGGTATCCCTCCATGAGCATTTACAGCAGAGCAAGAGTGGGCTGCTGTGCCTCAGCTGCTCACCATCGAAATCCCTTCTGTGACAGTTTCAGAGAGGATAGAACAGTACTTGATACATACTAAAGTTCCTCTTCTTGCTATTCTGGACTGTTGAATCATGATCTAGCCAGAAAAACTCCTAGGGCTGATATAAAGGTGAGTAAGATTAATAGCTGGTGTACCTGACTGGTTGTTTGCATCTTCCCATACAACAAATCTCTGGATTATGTTAACTTGCTTCAAATCTTCTGACCCAAAAGGGTGCTTCCCAGGTGCTCTATTAAAAGAACTTCACATGATTTTTTTCTTTTGTGGAAAAGCAATCTCATCAAGGGTCAATTCTTTTTTTTATCTCATTGAGGCAGGGAAACCTGAAAACCACTGCCAAGGTATGTCACCCTTCAAATTAAACCTTCTGACAATGTTTTCATAGTTCTAGTTACTTTCTCATGAAAGTCCTATAAATATAAGTTGTTTACCACATTCCTTCTAAGACATGTTTTTTGATGGACATTTTGCATGACCAGTGTGCTTGGGAAGGTGGCAACTTAGTTACCCAATCCCTGGTCATTGTCGAGAATCTATAAACACTGGAGTCAGAGAATAAAAGATGTTTTTTCCTTCTGACTGAGAGTGTTCTTGTGAATCATTTCACGTACTTTAACAACAAAGGTGTCCAATGCTGCAGTATCTTGACAATAATTCTTTTTCAGAATATTTACACTATGACTACTTAGTATGATAATACATGACCACTGTGTTGTAACCTGAACTAACCAAACCAGTATGGATTTACTTCATATTCAAGTTCATTTTGTAATTGTACTTGCCAACACAGGGTTTTATGAACATAGACTGTAAAACAATTAAAAAACATATAAAAATAATACTTTTGACATTTCCATTCATACTAAAGACTCCTAAACATCTGTGTTTCATTGGATTACATTAGAAGGTTATATGTATACTTCAGGGTTCCCAGCAGGACACATGAATCTAAAAAAAAGCCACAATTTAATTATCCCTATTAATGAAATTCTCTAGATTTCAATCACTGTGGAGCTTTATGGTGAACTTCTGAATATCAGAATTTCTTTTGCACAGCTGAGCCTTATTCAGATTCTGGCCTTGATGAAACTCATTTCAGTATATTAGGCAAAAGAATTTTAGATCATTCAAAAAGGAAGTGTATTGAAAAATAAAGTAATTGTTACACCATTATATGCTGGCATAAAGGATTCCCAGCATGAAATATATTAGTTTGCTGTTATTATAAACTATTATAGAAAAATACCACAATTTCCAAGTGAACTTAATATTTGATGGTATCCAAGCTATTTGCAGCTCAATAAGTACAAGTGCAAACTTATTATAATATAACAAACGGTTGTCATGGTTTAAGCCCAGCTGGAGTTTAAGCACCACACAGCCACTTGTTCAGACCACTTGTCTCCCTACACATGCCACTGGAACGGGGAGAAGGATCAAAGTGTAAGTTGAATGTTGAGATAATAACAGCTTCATAATTGAAAATGAAGTAGAATACAACAGTAATTTATAATTATTATGATAAAAAAGAAACAAAAAAGTGATGCACAATGCAGCTGTTCACCACCCACTGACTGATGCCAGACCCTGCTTCCCAAACCCAGATCAGCCTGTCCATCCAGGTAACTCCCCCAATTTACATAGTGGGCCTGACATTCCATGGAGTGGAATATCCCTTTGGGGAGTTTGGGCCACCTGTCCCAGCTGTGCTCCATTCCAGTTTATTTTGTGTATATCCTCAGTGGCAAAGCATGAGACAAGGAAAAATAAGTCCTTGACTGAGGATAAACACAGCTCAACAAAACCCAACACATCAGTGTGTTATCAACACCATTCTCATTCTGAATTCAAAACACAGCATTTTAGCAGCTGCTGAGAAGAAATTAACTCTGCAGTGGCTGAGACCAGCACAATGGTTAAACAGTTACAGTTGTCTTTTATGTTTGTGAAATAAGACCTTTTATGTCTTCTAAAAAGAAGAGAGAAGAGCTAATAATAATGCACACACATACACAAACACCTCCTACTTCAAAACAGAGATATACGCCAGTATTATATTCATATCTGTACAGAATATTCAATTTTCTACCAATTTTGAGACCCAAGATAGGAAAAAGGTCTCTAACAAGCACCTTTTACAAAAAGAAGACAGTAGAGTTCTGCTCCTTTTCATAGTAATCGTATTTCCAGAGCCTTATACTGCTTAAGTTGTTTTGAAGCTATATATTGCAGTCAGCAGCAAGGTCCCCATTCCTCCTCCGCTTACACTATTATGCATGTGCAATTCATAAAATATTTACATATGTTGCCTCTTTTCTGGTTTTGGAAAGGAAAATAAAAATAAACCATAAATTTCCTAAATAGCATGTGTATGCAGAAAAACATATGTGAGGTAGGGTAATTAGTTTATCTTTTATCACCTTGTTGGTAAATTAGGAGCCCTCTCATAACATCTTGATTATGTCTGCAATTATCTGATACCAAATGTTGCATCAACCATCTTTCCCCTACTTTTATTCTCTTTTTCTTCTCTTCCTGTCTGCTCTACTTCTTTCCTTAGCTTTTTAATAGCTTATAACCATTCCTTGTTGCATACTGGCTGAGAGAGCTCTTTCAAGTCCCAGGTGCAAATCAATAAGTTATAGTGATTCATAAAAATAAGACTGTCATCATTATTGTTCAGTTATTGCTGTGTCTGAGGAAAGACTCCTCAAGTGCTGGAGTTGTCTTCACTAATATTTATAATCTGCACTGAACACTGTTAATGAATGAGTGGGTGTACATTTTGCTGAAATGCAGTGGTATTTGATTTATACTAAGTCCAGGTCTGATTGTTAAAGCTAAATCCATTAAACTGTCTCTTAGATCTGCCTTAATGTACTTCCCTGCATACAGTAGAGTTTAAACAATACTTAGCTTTTCATTATTGGTTGAATATTTGTCTTTATTAGATCATCCTATGATAAATGGGACTTGGGGTATTTTGAAAAACAGCAGTTTATTAAAGCTTCACTTGTCAGAAAAAAATAGCAAAAAAAAACTACCAGCATGTTTGCTAAAAAATCATCAATTGATGCTAAAAGTGTAAGAAATTCCAAATATTCGACCCTAGTTCATAAACCCAAGATGCTCAAGGAAGAAATACACACTTCATCTTGGGGAAAAGAAATTCACAAACAGTTTTCATTTGCAAGGAAAAAATATACTTTGTTTACCTAAGCTGTCACCTTCTAAGTGTCTCCAAGGGGGGAAGTTTTTCCCTTTAGCTCAAAATTGCTCTCTCTTTAAAAAAAAAAACCAAAAAAACCAACAAAAACTGCACCATTAAACAAAAGTGTAAATGGGAAACATAGGGTAGCAAGAACACAGAGAACATGTAGGAAATCATCAGCTTCCAGCTCAGGTTAGGCATATCTGCAGAGGCCATCGAGTATTAAATACACAGACTGACTACAGCATTTTTTCTCATCCACAAGAGTTTTCCATTCACAGTACATACAAACCAGCCCAGGACTGACAAGTCAGTCTGGGTTGAATTCCTGATACTGTCTCCATGCATTTTTCTTACCTGTTGTTGGCTACAATCAGAGTTTCTCAATCACTATTAATTTATTCTTTTCAACTCATTTTGCTCAGGAAGTAAAGCCCCAATAAAGTCTTGCAGGGTTGACATTATCTTAAGATTGGTCAGCCATTATATAGAATGCAGCTCATTTACAAGCAGATAATCCTTATTTTTTGGTGCAGAGGACATTAAACAACATACTTTCTCTCCTTATATTCCCACTGTTCTGCCAGACAGACATTTAACTCCCAAAATTTCTCTCAAGCCAGTAGTGCCATCCTCTTCTCAAACATCCTTGGGCTCTGATATTCTAGCCCTCTCCTCTCCCCCTTGCATTTTCTTCTCTAAACTCATACTACAGAGCTTCTTCACCTACTACCAAATACCAAACAGCTTTGTACAGAAGGGGGGAGCTTGTGCATTGTACGCATTATTACTTGCCTGCCACATGCATTAAATAGACTAATTTCACAATCTAGTAATCTCACTGCTGTGCATGACTTGTTAGTGTCAGAGTTGTGCCTTTCCAACAATGCAAGATCACTAGAAGCACAAGTTTACCAGCTCCCTGAGGGGGTTTCATCTTTCTAAAGGTTAGCAAAACCCACATGATATTTGGAACACTAGAGCTAAAAACTGACAGTCTTTGAGGATAGAGTTAGACCTGGAAGTCCCATGCACATGACAAAGCCTGGACACATGTCAAAAGGCAGCTGCTGTGCCTCAGAAAGGATAAGACACTTGTGCAATTTTTACATTGTCCCTCACTTGGAACTCTGTCCAGAAATGCAGTATGGATCCAGGTGCATAAACAGCTGTAAATTACAGAATCACAGAATCACTAGGTTGGAAGAGACCTTCAAGATCATCCAGTCCAACCCATGCCCTAACACCTCAGCTAAACTATGGCACAAAGTGTCACATCCAACCTATTTTTAAATTCATCCAGGGATGGCGACTCTACTACCTCCCCTGGCAGACCATTCCAATACTTTATCACCCTTTCTGTAAAAAACTTTTTCCTAATATCCAGCCTATATTGCCCTCAGCTCAGCTTGAGACTGTGTCCTCTTGTTCTGTCAGCTGCTGCTTGGAGAAAGAGACTGACCCCACCTGACTACACACACCTTTCAGGGAGTTGTAGAGAGGGATAAAGTCACCTCTGAGTCTCCTTTTCTCCAGGCTAAACAACCCCAGCTCCCTCAGCCATTCCTCACAGGGTTTGTGTTCCCAGCCCCTCACCAGCCTCGTTGCCTCCTCTGGACACACTCAAGCGTCTCAACATCCTACCCAAACTGAGGGGCCAGAACTGGACACAGCACTCCAGGTGTGGCCTCACCAGTGCCAAGAACAGGGGAAGAATGACCTCCCTGCTCCTGCTGGCCACAATATTCCTGATCCAGGCCAGGATGCTGCTGGCCTTCTTGGCCACCAGGGCACACTGCTGGCTCATGTTCAGTCTGCTGCCACCAGTATACCCAGGACCCTTTCTGGGCACTGTCCAGCTGCACCCTCCCCAGCTTAGAGCACTTCAGGGGGTTATTGTAGCCAAAGTGCAGGACTCAGTACTTGGACTTCATCTTACTGTACTCTGCCCATCTGTCTGGGTCCCTTTGCAGAGTCCTTCTACCGTCCAACAGATCGACACATGCTCCCAGCTTAGTTTCATCCACAAATTTACTGAAGAAAAACTCAATACCCTCATCCACGTCATCAATAAAAATATTGAACAGAACTGGCCCCAGCACAGACCCCTGAGGGACACCACTGGTGACTGCCACCAGCTGGGTGCAGCACTGTTCATCACCACTCTCTGGGCCCAGCCATCCAGACAGTTCTTAACCCAGCTAAGTTCTTAACCCTCCTGTCTGAGCTGAGGGTTGCCAGCTTTTCCAGGAGTATGCAGTGTCAAAGGCCTTGCTGAAGGCTAGATAGACAACATCCACAGCCTCTCCTGCATCCACAAGGCACGTCAGCTGGTCATAAAAGGAGACCAGGCTGGTCAAACATGACCTACCCCTCCTAAACCCCTGCTGGCTGGGTCTGATATCCTGGTCATCCTGTACGTGCTGTGTGATGACCCTCAACATAAACTGCTCCATCACCTTACCAGGTACTGAGGTCAGGCTAACTGGCCTATAATTACCAGGATCCTCCTTCCCACCTTTTTTTGAATGGGTGTCACATTGGCCAGCTTCCAATCATCTGGAACTGTTGCAGCGCATGTTTGTTTTATTAGTCTGTAGGTTGTTGTTCACATTTTATTGTTAATGGTTTATTCCTGTATTTTCCCAGTTCCTCCCAAGTTGGTTTATCCCTGAATGTTATCCCCTCCCCTGAACTGCCCTTCATTGCAAACCCAAACCTTTGTTCCTGAACCCTCCTTGCCTGTCAAGGAAACCCTGCCCCTGTTCCCTTTCAATCATTGTAAACCCTGCCCTTTGCCCTTCCCTGTCACACCTGCATTGGGCCAGCCCCTCACCGTACCTCCCCCTTTGGAAATCCCCTAAACCTGGATGTCCCATTGGCCCATGTGACCTATCCTCTCCTCCCCTACATGCCCATTGGTCTTGACATTGTAATCCCCTCCCCATACTCCACCTTTACAGCTTCCCTTTTGGTTGTTCAGTTGTATCCGCCCCCTACTTTGTTGTGGTACAAAATCCCAAGCACAGCAGCGCCCGCGACTCTTTGGTCCCTGACTCCTTGCAGCAAATAAACCTTTTTCTTGCTGGAACCTCACACTGAGAGGCTCCTCCTCCTCCTCCTTTATCCACTCCTTGACTGTGGCTGACAATTCTGCCTGTTGAGCACAAGGCTCAAAAGGTTCTGCCTTTGGTGCTGATAACACCAAGGTAGTTTCCCACACTTGGCACAGCTGCGGGTGTGCTCTCCTGAGCTAGCCTGGGCACCAGCCAAGTCGTGTCATGAAACCTCACCAGTGAGCCAGGACTGTTGGTAAATGATAGAGAGTGGCTTTGCCAGCTCATCTGTCAGCTCCCTCATCACCCTGGGGTGGATCTCATCTGAGCCCATAGATTTATAAACATCCAGGTGCTTCAGCAGTCCTCTGACTGCCTCCTCCTAGATGGTCCCTGCTCCCTGCTCATCTACCAACCCAAGAGAACAGTTATCCTGAGGACAACCTGTATTCTCACTAAAGACTGAAGCAAATAAGGCATTAAGCACCTCCGCCTTTTCTCCATCTGCCATTACTAAGTTCCATCCCTCATCCAGTAGAGAACAAAGTTTGATCTTACCCTTCCTTTTTCCATTAATACATTTGTAAAAACATTCCTTATTATCCTTTACAGAAGTTGTCAAATTAAGTTCGAACTGAGCTTTGGCCTCCCTAATTTTTTTTCCTTCATGCCCTACCAACCCCTTTAATACTCCCTGAGAGACCTGACCCTCCTTCCAAAGATAATACATCCTCTTTTTATTTCTAAGTTCCTTCGAAACCTCATTGGCCATCCAGGCTGGATATTTGCCTCATTGACTCATCTCTCGGCACACAGGGGCAGTCTGTTCCTGAGCCCTCAAGATTTCTGTTTGGAAGCACACCCAACTTTCCTGGATTCCTTTGTTTTTAAGGGCTGCTTCTCAAGGAACTCTCTGAACAAGACTCTTAAATAGCCTGAAGTCTGCCCTCCAGAAGTCCACTATAAAAGTCATATTGATGTTCCTCTTGATTTTACCAAATACCAAGAACACTCTACTTTTATGATCACTATGCCCCAAGTGGCCTCCAACCACCACATCTCCCACCAGCCCATCTCTATTTGCAAACAACAGGTCTAACATAGTCCTGGTGGGCTCACTCATGAGCTGCAACAAAAATTTGTCCTCTACACACTCAGAAGAACTTCCTGGACTGCCTCTTTTCTGCTGTACTAAGTTCTCAGCAGATGTCTGGCAAGTTAAAATCACCTAGAAGAATAAGGGCTGGTGATCCTGAAATATTCTCCAGCTGCTTATAGAATAAGTTGACCACCTCTTCTTCCTGGTTGGGTGGATGATAACAGACTCCCAGTAGGATGTCAGCCTTCCTCTCATTTCTTACCCACAGGCATCCAACCCCATTATCGTTACTTTCAATACCCATGGCATCAAAAGCTTCCCTAACATAAAGGGCCACCCTTCCACCTCTTCTCCTTTTCCTGTCTCTGCTGAATAGCTTGTAGCCACCCAGGGCAGCAC
Source organism: Parus major (assembly GCF_001522545.3). NCBI lineage: Eukaryota > Metazoa > Chordata > Aves > Passeriformes > Paridae > Parus > Parus major. The sequence continues at coordinate 34,277,857 of NC_031799.1, read as the reverse complement.
TCCAGCTACTTGAGTCATCCCAGCACTTTTGTGTGATGGTGATAAATTACATCAACAGCTTTGCTGTTGCACCATGGCCTCCAGCTCTTGTTTGTTATGCATGCTGTGTGCATTGGTACACACGCACCTCAGCTTGCCTACTGATTTCACCCCTAACTCAGGCTTACCACCCACCCTTGGGCTTGTTCCTGGAGAGTTCAGCTGCATCCCCTTCCCCCCTCAAACCTAGTTTAAGGCCTTCTCCATGAGGTCTTACGGTTCATGAGCTGGAATCCCTCTGCCCTTAACAGAGAGATGCAGCCCATCCAGTTCCAGCAGGCGAGGTGCCATGAAAGTCGCTCCACGATCAAAGAACCCAAAATTCTGCTGATGACACCAGCCTTTAAGCCACTTGTTGATAATGTGATTTTCCCTATTCCTTTCATCTATTTCCTCAGTCACCAAAGGGACTGAGCAGAACACTATCTGTGCTCCTGCCCTATCAACCACTTGACCCAGTTCCTTAAAGCCCCTTTTAATTGCCCTGACACTCCTCTTTTCAATCTCATCACTGCCAACCTGGAGTATTAGCAGAGCATAGTAATCAGAGGGCTGAACCAACCCAGGGAGTCTCTCTGTGATATCCTGCACCCAGGCCCCAAGGAGGCAGCACACCATCCCTGTGGGATAGGTCCGGTCAACATAACCCTCTGTTCTCCTCAGAAGGCAGTCACCTACTACAGCTACCCTTCTTTTTTTTTAATGTTAGAGGCAGTGATATGTCTGATAGATGAAGTGTAATTGGGAGGTTTACTGGGAAGATAATTTTCTATGTCATCTGGCTAACACTCTAAATCCAGGGCCTCATGCCTGTTCTGAAGTGGCACCTGGGTAGGTGATGGGGATCGGGAGGAACTTTTATTACCTCCCCAGGTGGAGACCACTTTCACTCCCCTTCATCCACCAGGTGTCCTATTGCTGGACAGTGGGAGGCATGGGAGTCCTCTGGCTCCTGGTGGGCCTTCCTCAAGGATGGATGGGTACAACTCCACCAAACTATTTCCATTTCACTTTCCCTAATACACCTTAGTCTTTCAACTTCCTCCCTAAGCTTGGTCACCACCAAAAGGAGATTATTCACCTGTTCATATTACAGGCAGGCTTCTTCTGCAATGCTGCCTGATAAACTCAAACACTCTGCACAGGAAAGGGTCTGGACAGACATTTCATTTTTGGAAGCCTCTACTTGGCTACATACGCGTTTACTAACCACAGTTTTTGATCATGTAGAAATTAACATTACTAACAAAAAATCCCAAAACCAACCAACAGACAAAAGAACAACTGAAAACCCCACTAGCAGGAGGAGACTTGCAACCCTACCTGCACAAAGTGCTGTGCCCTGCCCTCAGAGAAGTGCCACACCCCATTTGCCTGCTCCTGTTTGCTGCGCTCCCTAGAACCCTCTCTTAATCACCCCAGAAACTGCTCGCCAGAGGAAAACAATTATTACAACATATTTAGAGCAGATTTTTGAAAGTTCCACAGATTATTTTTGCATTAATTTTTCAGAATTTCATTCTTTTGTATTCTTATATTCTGATCTCTTTGGAGCCCAAGAACAGAGCTCAGTTTTCCACACGTGGAGGACCATGTCAGCCTGTCAGCAGAGCAGCCTGGGTTTTTTGCCTGTATAACTCTGGACTTGGCCAACATGTTAATACGTCACTTTAGACTGGCAAAAAGCTTTGGATATATTTGAACTCAGTTTTTTTCCTAAAGTTAGGAGGGAATCTCCTTTAAATGTGTACCTTAAAGCTGGCTGGGATATAAAGGGCTATGAAATTATTTGTCTTTCTTGCTATAAAAATATTTTCAATTCTAGTGCATATCCTTCCCTAGGTCTGACAAAAGACCATCTTCAGAGGGGACATCTTGTTTTCCTAGATGGAACAGGCTTTGCTGGCTCCTAGAACTAGCAGGTAAAAGGAATTTCCAAGTGATGTGGGTTGTTTGCTGCAAGCACAAGAGGCTACTTGCAGATGAATATTGTTTCTTGATGGTATCATAAACCCTGCTGTAATCTGTCTCCCAAAGAAGACTCGGTAGCATTGGGTGCAATGGTAAGGTGATGCTACCTTCCCAAAAGTGCCTCCAGCGAGGAAGGCATCTGGGCAGGCTGCAATCACACTCCCAAGCACGACAGGACAGATGATCAATGGTGGAGAGCCAGGAAGGGTCTTTGTATGGAGTTCCAGTGGGGTTTATTACAGCCACACAATGAAGGGCCATGGAACAAAGACAGGGAACACTGGAGGGGCCAGGGTTATTTATGAGTTTGAGGGGGTGGATCTGAGGGTCAGGGTCCAATAGGAACAGGGTAAAGTGGTGCATAGGTGGGGTCAGGGAAAGGGAGAGCCAATGGGATAACAGGGGCGGAAGACTGTAGCAAAATGGGGCCAATGGGGAAACAGGGAAGGAAAAACTTTCATGGAAAAGGACAGAGAAGGTAAAAAGGGGAGGTTCAGCCAACAGGCCAACTGGGTACATAGAACTGGGACATGGTGAAGTAGTGTTGTGAGAACCATGGGCCCTTGGCTCCGGAGCCTCCACAAGACTCCAAATTCTGCAAAGCATTGCGGTGTCTGCTTAGTGGCAACTGGAAGTGCATTAAAACATCATGCTTTCATAATTCATAATCATGAGATCTGCTGGCATACTTTTCTTTCCATTCACTTCTTTGATAGAGTTTACAGAAATACTTATCACAAAAAGTAAACAATATAGGTGGCTAGAAGAACATGTACAGAAATTTAAAAACATATTGTACTTTTTTTTTCATTGTTTTGATTTTATCTCAGAATTTTCTTAGACTTTTAGACAAAACAACAAAAATAAAATAGAAAAAAGTAAAGTAAAAAAAAAACACTTCATCTCCTACTGGGTTCCAAGACAGGTAACAATTAATTTTGTTTTGGGGTTAGGGGTTTTTTTTTTTTGGATTTTTTGTTACAAAGAATGATATTTTCTGAGCTCATTCCACTTAGAAGTAGAGGAGAAGTGATATATAAGGTCCATATCATAAAAAAACCACAGTAGATGCTGACCTTGGACTTTTGAGAGTACTGCCATTTTTTCCATCTTTTCCTGGCAAGGTTTTAGTAGTGGATGGAGATACAGGGGTGGCTTCTGTGAGAAGCTGCCAGAAGCTTTCCCCATGTTTGTCAGAGCCAAAGCCAGGTGGCTCCAGGAGACCAAACATATCAGCGACAGAGGTGGTACCTCTGGAAGAATATATTTGAGAGAGAGGAAAAAACTTGCTATGCAGCAATAGTCAAAAAAGTGAGAATTTGTGAAAGGAACAACTGTGTAGCTACTCAGGTCAGTGCAGAAGGAGGGGCTGGAGGTACTCCAGGTGCTGGAGCTGAGATTCTCCTGCAGCTGTGGAGCAGTCTGTGGAGATCCATGGGGTGCAGAGATCTACTTGCAACACCTGGAGAGCCCAGGAGAACACAGGAGCAGGTGAGACAGTGAGGATGAGGGAGCTGAGACAATGTGGGATGAACTGACCACAACCACTTCTCTCTGTCCCCCTGTGCTGTTAGAAGAAAGGGGATGAAGAATTCAGGAGTGGAGCCCAGGAAGAGGGGAAGGGTGGGGAAAGGGAGTTATTTTTCATTACCCTACTCTGACTTGATGGATAATAAATTCAGCTTTTTTCCCCACATTTGATGTGTCCATTACAGTAATTGCTGAGTGATCTCTCCCTATTCTTTTGTTGTATTTCTCTCCCATGCTCAGGGGAGGAGGGGAGAGATAGAGCCATTTTAGTGTGTCCCTGCTGTTCAGATGGGGTTAAACCACACACTTGGCTCACCTCTGATGTCTGACTTCCTGCATCTTGCTTTTCAGTATTTACCACAGAAATGTCACACCAAATGTGCCAGGGGATTTTGATGTTCCCACGGCGTATTTTGCCCTGCTGACCTGTGCCCCACGTGCCAGCTCAGCTTTGATTAGGTAATCATGAGGTTGCATGGCCATTCCAGCCTATCTGAATTTACCAGATTATCTGTTAATGGACATATGCCTAGGAAATCCTCCTCTGAGCAGAGACCAGATTTTAGAGTTCCACAATTCCATCCTAATTCCCAATTTTAGGATTATTACTATGCCTGTTAAAAAGCAGAGATATCTGTATGTATCCTCTTTCAGACATACTGATAGCCAGTGCCTAGTGTGAGAAAAATCAGGTATGTCTTATTACAAGATCCATGATAGCACTTCTTAAACAAATTGTACCTTTATGAAATTAACTTAGTACTAGCAATAATTTAGATCTGTTTGCAGAACTGTGAATAGAGAGAAGTGAAAGCACAGATGTCAAGAATTAAAATCCAAGCCAAAAAACCATATAAAACCTGTACTATTATCTCACCCTTGTACCAGATTCCTCTAAGGGAATGTCAAGGTTCATTAATGAGACAGTGGAAGAAACTTATCATGACAAGTTATTTTGCCCACAATTAACTTGCACAGGGAGTCATGTTTGACTTTGGCTGTACTAATTCCCAGAGAGGTCATGGGTTCCCCATCCCTGAAAGTATTCAAGGCCAGGCTGAAAAGGGCTCTGAGCAGCCTGGTCTAGCGGAAGATGTTCCTTCTTATGGAGCTTGATGATATTTAAGATCCCTCCCAACCCTAACCATTCTATGATTCTATGATGCCATGATTTTGCACTAATCAATCTGCTGCTCCTACATAATGCGCTTTTGTAAGGTCCTTTAATATCATGAGCATAAAAACACTCATGCTTCCACATCTGGGAGATGTTTAAAAAAGGAAACTTTCTATTAGGTTTTTTAAAAGGAATCATCTTTCTATTAGCTATGCTCTTTCTAGCTGAACACATGCTTGCCATCTTATGGCTTGATCCGGTTTCCAGTGAAGGTAATAGTCTTTCCATTCCAGTGGTAGGCAAAATAGAATTTTAATTATCTTTCTATGGAAGAGAAAACACTTGAGGCTAATGAGTAATAGGAGTACCTCATATTTCTGTGTGCCCTAGAAATCCTGCTACAGTAAATCGCCGCAATATGTTTCCCCACGCTAAAACTCTGCAGAGCAAAGTAGTTTTCTTTGCTTAGTGTCACTTGCACCTTTAGGGTCTGGACACAACCCAGAGATAAGCAAGTTATTGGAAAAGTACTACAAATAAGAAACAATAGGCCGGGAAACTATCCCATTAAAAGACTGATAATACATTCTGGAAGCCAAGTTTTTAGTAATAAATGTGCTTATTTTAGTTGAATAACTATATATAAGTCATCATTTTGGTAACAAGAGGGACTGGTTAATTTGCACTAGTTGCATTTCTCAGTCTCAGCAATAAAAATTTTTTAAAAAATAAAAAAATTATAAGAGCACAAACAAACACGGAGGACATACCGGACCTGAGAAATAAATGGGCTGTGCCAGTATGTAGTATTTATCACCTTTAAAAAGAAACATATATTCTAAAAAAATAAAATTCTGTAATATCTTTTTCCTAGTATATATTTCTCCTGTGCAGAATTGAAGACAAAAAAGGAGCTCTCAAGAATATATCCATTCTCACCAGATACCGTATTGTGATAAAAATTTAGAAATGAGATCCTGATGGAGGGAACAGCTGGCAAAGAGTTACTGTCTAATCAGGAATTATGTTCTGCAGAGACTCCTTAAGAAAGAAAAGCAGGACTTGATCCAACATTTCCCATCATGAACTTGCCAGTAAATCAACAAGTTACTGAATAGCTGGCTTTCTTTTTTGCTGAATTCAGTCCCACAGGTCCAAGAGCTTTCAAGGAGAATTCAAAAAATGTGACGGGAAAACCTTCCTCGTGTAGGCTGTGAATTAGTCCCATTAAGTCAGTGGGACCAACACACAAGTGCCTTAGATAGTATTATTTATTTTTCATCATATGCCTGGAGTCTTATGTAACTTTATAGGGAAAACATGTAGTCTGTCACCAAAAGTCCTTTCTGGTTATATACACAGTCACTTTGCTTGCAGTAATGTTTTGTCAGTGTTGTACAACTGTCCTTATACACTGCTTTAATAATTTAGTATGTTGTGCATTAGATTGGGAAAATACTCATTAAAAGTGTCTTCAAGTATTATATCCAAGTCTGAAAGATAGATCTGAATTTACATTCCCTGTGTGTTGGTTTCTTGCTTAGCATCTAACAAATGGACTTAGCTGTGTTCTCCCTTATATTTCATCTTGGTGTAACTCAGCTAATTTAATTAGCTAATGGAATGTCTGTTAGTATGCAAGTAGTGTTAAACATTAATTTTTCTTCAGAGGTATAGAATGAGTTTGAACAAGAGACTCACTGAGACAGTAAACCTCAGGGGCATATGGGACAACACCTGCAAAACCATACAGATTTCTAGCTCCTGCTAGGTCACTGAATCTCAGTGTCTTCAGCCAAAGCTGGTCATTTAAACACTTCCTTGTTTTGATGCCACATCAGCTGCAGGAACACACAAACTTTCACTATGTCAGCTAAATTGTCTTAGCCCAGTGCCTGTAAAACCTGTTCCAGTAGCAGTATACATGCATGCTTGCACGCACCCAAAGACTTCTGTGTGTGTCTATCTTTCTGTCTGTGTGAATAAATATATATACATACACAGAAGTGTCAGAATATGGCTTGATGTGCCTGTTACTTTTCATAATCTTGACCTATGATATTCTGCACGCATGAGACACAGGACTGACATGGACAGAAGACAGTAAAGTGTAATTTTTTTTTTAAGTTCCATCTGTGATTAGTGTTGCATCCAAAATGATAGAAGTTTGCATGGTTCCTCCATCTAGTGAAGCTATAGGCAGGACTTCAAGGAGTACTGTATTTTAAGAAAACAGTGCACTGAATTTGCAGTGAACTGACTCAAAACTTGTAGAGAAAGCCCTGCTCCCAGAAGTCTACTATCCCTCCAGCCAGTTCACCCCTTTTCATAGTATGCCCTGAGATACTGCAGGTGCTTTGAATACATTCTGCATTATCATCACACCCGACCCCCCCGCCCCCGACCCCCCTTAAAAAGGAAAGCAAAAGGAAAAAATAAAGCAGCTGTCATTAACTTATGGTTGACCATGAATTTGAAGCAAAATGTTGAAACCATAAGGTGCTTCTGGATGTCTGTGGTATGTGACAGAAGTCTGACAGGCAACCCCTACAAGTGTCAGGCCCCCAAAGCAATGAAGCAGAAAATAAAAGTGCTCCCAAACACGTTTAAAATGATTCATCTCACTGTTTCACTTTGAAACGAGGAACAAAAATGGAAGCATTCCTATTCCCTATTGAAAGTAATCACAGTTTTATATCCTGCAGTATTTACATAGGGAGAGCTGTTTATTTAGAATCCTTGGTGATAAGGACACGGCAAGCTCATAACTTATTATATATTCTCTTTTCATTTTGTCTTTTTTGGGGCTAGAATTATGTATATTTTATGATAACCCAAAATGACTTATACATAAAAAATACAGACTTTAAAGATAAAAAGGATTAGTAGCAGGTAATGCATTTTCCATGAGTGGCTATAGGGCTCTCAGTTCCAGAATGTACAGGCTGCATACAAATGAATTGATAAAAGTCTGAGGCTGCGGATGGGTAGAAAGGCTCATGCTTTGCTGGAGATGATTCTTAAAGTTACAATAAATCAGACAGACAGTGTCGGCCTTTGAGGATAAACCTGTGATGGCTTGTTGTGCCTCTTTGAATCGCCTCAGAGGCCCAGGGACTAAAAAGTGCCTAGATGTCACATTAAATCTACCAGGAGGATGGAGCACTTCAAAGAGGAACGCAATCAGATCTGATGGAAAATACATTTTCTGAAAGCTACTGACAAAAAAGTAATCTTTGATGTGGATGTTGAATAACAATTGATATTGTCTTTCCTGACATTTTTCATTATTGCTGTCTTATACAGCCTACTTCATGTATTAAAGCAATATTAACTGTTTGACAGGGACAAATCCTCAAACTATCACATAAGCAATTGTTTCTGAATTGTCTTAGCCCACTGCCTGTAAAAGCTGTCCCAATAACTGCTTTTAAATATGATGGTATACTCCTTTCCTTGACTACCTAGACAGTGTCTGAGCCTTGGTATAATACAATAGATTCTAGGGGATATTAAAAATGGTTAGGTGGTTATGAGGTGTCATTTGATTATAAGTAAGGTGCAGCAGTGTTTTCTGAAGGTGACTTTTAATGAGAGAGGTCTAAAAAAATTTAGTCCTTATTATTCCCACTCTACAATACCCATTTATAGGAAGTATATCTACCCAGAAATTTTGAATCTTCTACAGTTCTTGCAGCTTAAAAGAAGAAAAAAAACAAACGTACAGGAGATTGTTGTTATTTATGCAAAGGAATAAAGAACTCTGTAGCTATACAAAATGCTATAAATATAATGCAGATAAATCACAGAGTTTTTTCTGGAGAGAAATTCATGCACATCTAAAGGCTACATGTCATTTCAAAGGGCTGGATCCCTCCTGAGGTTTGATGTCTTAACTCCCTACTGTAACAATATGGTGGTTTACCATAAATCTAGAGCCCCTAATTCCTAGATGACCTTGAGCTACTGACAAAATAGATGGAAAGGCAACTGTAGCTCTAATCAAGCTGGTATACAGGGGTTAATTGTACTAGCGCCAGGGAAAGGCACATGCACAGAAACGCCAAAACTCAGAGTAAATTGCAATAGTGAGGTTATCTACTGCTCTCAGGCTCTCACATGTTACTGGCATTTCTGTTGCACCATGAAATAGTGAAGCTGTGGATGTCCCTGTTTACTTCCAATTTTCTTGACAGTCTACAGTTTTTCACATACCTGGAGGGTGGTTTCACCAGCTTTTTCTCCCTTATCATGACTACCAGTATCAGAGCCACCACCAGGAGCCTTCTGCAATCGCTCACTTGTTTCAGACGATCGATTTTTTTTTAATGGAAGAGTCCCGTGGTAAGGTTTTCTGTGGAGCCCCTCCCCAGGGAAAAGGTTTAATGGTTTACAGTTAAACAGTTGTATAGAACAAAGAGAAAATAGAATGTTTTTTTAAAAGGATCCATAGAGAAATTTAAATAATATCTCTAGCAGAAGAGAGTAAGCAGTGTTACTGACGGACTACATAGTGCACAGCTGTAATGCGTTAAATATTCTGATTGAGCCAGAGAGTTTGAAAGAGAGTTTAGCTACACCTCTCTGCTACACAGAAACACGCTTCTGCTGCCCTCTGACAGGGAAGACAGCTTTCATTTGCCACTCTTCTGCATCACTCTTTGCCTTGCCAGTGTGTGTGCTTTGGAAGGCAGTCATCCCCAGGAGGACAAGGATAAGTCATGCTGCCACTAACATTTCTGCCAAAACCTAGGTGATGCGTGGCTGGTGCTGAGTTGTCAGATTCCCTGGGGCCAAACATTCAGATATACTTTGTTTCTGCCCAGAAGGCAGTTTCTGTCTTCTTGTGAATCAGACACAATGAAACCTTCTTCTCTTGGATGAATTGCAATTGATGAATGGCTCTACTCCCACCCTCTAAATAAATATATACATAGGAAAAAAGACATCAGCCACATTCTCAGCAGCTTCCAAGGCTGATTCTTGCTTTATTATTTCAGAGTTGGCCAAGGCCAAAAACATCCTGTACATACTTCAGTCTTAAGTCCTCATTGGCCCCATTAGGACTCCAGCTCCTTGACACTTCAACTGCAGTTCCACCAGGAGGGATTTCTTTCCTTTCATGCTCTCCATTGCTCCATCCCTGGTGGGAACTCATCCACTCCCAGGTTTCCTAACACCTTTCTTCTGAGTTATTGAAATGAGGCTGCTTGGCCAGCTGAAACTTCTTTGAAGTCAGGGAATACTTCAGATGTCAAGTGATAAAATTTCCTCTCTCTTTACTTTAGACTGCTGCCTGTGTTTGTAAAAAATCTATGAACTGCTAACCATTAAAGCTCCATACACAGTGAACTCCTGGCACTAATTTTGTAATCCTACAGTAAATGGGGGAAAGAAAACCACAGAAATTACTCTGTGGAAATATTAGAAGGATAATTGTTGTTGGGGGATGGGAAAATGAAGACCCATTAGCTGGCAAAAGATGTGTAAAAAGCTTTTAGTTTTGCTTTTATGTAATTGAGGTCAAGCTAACAATACTCCCTGTGCACAGATCATGGTTTGACAATAGAGGAGGTCAGGCTAGCACCACATCAGAAATACTGCAGACACATGTTATAGGGTAGCCAAGCAGTAAGAACTCATGCCACTGCCTCACATTTGTCCACAGTTTTCTGACAGGTTTTTACTAGGCATGCAGGCTTTACAAGAGATACACCATTGTCTATCCTCCCACAGCCAGCAGACATTTCATCCCACATGCTCTGACACTGACAGAAGCCCTGGCACATGTCCTCGTGTCACTTGTGCTGCTGCTTAGTCTGGCAGGATCCGGCAGCACACAGTTCTGACACCAAACATGGGGCAGCTGCCACTTCCCTTGCTGGTTTGGGGTTTAATTGTATAAAGCATAAAAATAGAGTGCACTACTACTAAGTTCAGTAAATGACAGTAAGGAGCGTTCAGCAGGTCAGTGTGTGAAAGAAATCCGGTTTTGCACTAATGAGGACAAAGCAGCTGTGAGACAGCTGATTTCCAAGCCAAGCAGCCAGAGTGTTTGTCTGGGCCTCCAGGCTCAGGCGACCCTCTCAAAGATGAATTTTAGCTACATTGAAGGGTCAGGAAAAGGAGGAAGAGGGGAAAGGTCCAAGTTGTGACTTCTTCCCATGGTTTCCGTTAGCAGCCAAGTTGTTCCTGCTGAGTAGCCAACATCAGTACAACTACTATGATTCACCCCAGTTCCATGTGGAAACCACAGTCCTCTACTTCAGCTGATCATTTTCATATGCACAAAGAATGGGAGTGCCATGACATCTTAGAGGCTTTGAATCACTACTGCCAGAGAGGAGGAGCTCAAATATAGCACTTCATTTTGCTTATGCACTTGTTCAGCTTCTGCACACACACCTCTGCATATTGAGCTGGGCTTAGAGATTCACAGCTTTCCTGAGCAGATCTGTGAAAGGATGCAAATTGCTCCATAATTACTCAGATGCCTTACGGAGGCCTGTGCACTCAATGTCCAATTTATAACCAATCAGCCCTGTACAACAAGCACCTCCACGTACAATAACAGCTGATTCTGTCTGGCTCACAATTCTTAGAAGTTACAGACCCGCAGGATGTAACAAGATAGTTTTATAAAGCTGTGCAAGTAAAAAGAATCATCAAGGTCACCATTTTCAAAAGCACCCAGAGCTGAAATGAAAGGCTAAGCAGATGGTGTGTGGCACAGAGTCAAACCTCTCCTAGCTATGGTCTTTTTTTCCCCAGCTCCTCTGAAAAAAAGTGTGTGCAAAAGTTGTCTACATAAAATCAGCTCTGATTTTCAATACTTTGCCATAAGATCATTAAACCAGAATCTATTATACTGTCATGTTTTCAGAAACAATCTGATGAGCATATAATTCTTTGTTGTACCTTTGAATTGGTAAGAGTTTATAAGTAGATATTTGTATGGCAGAGAGTTCTAGAATTCAAGATTCTGGATTTCTTATTTGAAATATACTGATTTAAACAGAAGAACTATTACAGGTACACAAAGTATCATTTTTACACTGGCTATACCAGGAACAGCACTCTTGAGTTCTGTTTCCTGCTTCATCACTAACTTACTGTTTGTCCACTCTGTGGTTTTGGTTGTGGGTTTCATTCATACCATAAATTAAAGGAATTGCGTAATTAGCAGTTAATTAACTACAGGATAATAAATCCACTGCATGAACAATGTGGGTTGGCTGCAGCTGTCAGCCAAACAGCACTCCAGCCACTCCCTCACTCCCCGCCTCTGCCAGGTGGGAATGAAATACAAGGAAAGGGAGAAGACTCATGAATGAAGGCACAGACAGTTTAACCTGTGAAGCAAAAGCTGCACATGCAGGCAAAGCAGAACAAAGGATTCTGCTGGGCAAGTGGATGTCCCGTCACTCCCCAGGAAGCAGAGCCTCAGCACACCCAACACTGGCTTGGGAACTCATGCCATGAGCCCAATTGTTCCTCCTGCCTCCCTCCTGGAACTGTTCTTGCTGAGCACCATGGGGCATCTCCTTGTCCATTTGGGTCAGCTGTGCCATCTGTGTCCCCCCACCCCCAGGCACTTGCCCACCCAGATCCTGCTCATTGGGAGGCACAGGGAGCATGAGAAACAAGGAAAGCCTCGGCACTGCACAAGCACCGCTCGCCAGTAGCTGAAACTCTCAGGATTCTGTTATCAGGATTGTTTTCATCACAAATGAGAAGAGCAGGCCTTTCTGGGCTGCTCTGAAGAAAATGAACTCCATCTCTCACTGCAGAAGCAGTGCAATGAGAACTGGAAATGAAAATGGAATTGGGATTTTTCATTCCTCAAGCTGCAAGGAGCAGTTATATTCTAGGAGAGCCTCACTAGCCTCCAGATATAAGTAGAGAACCTGGGAAGTATTCTGGCTCCAGAAGTGGTATATTCTTTAGTATTCTCCCAAAACACTAAGGCAAGAATTTCTCCATTGCTAATATATTTCAAAGGTTGTTCTGCCCAGCAGATTTTCTTGATGATATATTCTTTCCCATATGCCCTTCCTTCTAATTGATTCCTCCTGCCTGACAAGATCTTCATGAAACTCCCCACTGAGGCCTCCATTGCCAATCCAAGTGAGGTAAAGAAGATGCTATCTAGATGTACAAAGAGCTGTATCTTTTCTCCTCCTGAGGCAAACAGACTGAGACTTGTGCCCCAATAACATCCTGACATCTGTCAGCTGGGGGAATATAAGACCCAGCTTTGATTTTTTTATTTCAGATTCATGTAAATGGTTCTTCTGCTCTGTAATTACTTTGCTGATAATTACAAAATTACTCTCATTTATAGTAATCATTTAAAAATGAATTGATGTTAGCCTAGTCTAATTTGCAAAATAAATTAAGCAAATTATTAGTTGATTTTAAATCAAGTAAATCTACCCCTCCATTCAGTTTGCCTGCATGGTGCCACAGCCCACTGTGATGCTGCTGGACATTGCTGGGGTTCATGACAGATGCAATCATTGCAGCCTCACTATAATGCAGTAGGGGGAAGATTAGGGGGTGTTGCTGCCTCAGGTTGTGTGGCATTTTGCTTTTCCTGACCTCCTATTTAAGCTGACCACTTTGATCTCTCTCATTATGAAGATTTATACCATCATCTAGTGGAACTCCCCTTAAACTACAACCCTGTAACTCTTCTACTCTGTACCTTACATGCAGCCTGAGATGGGGAGAGCAGGCAATGAGGTTCTTGTATTCAGGTTACTAAATATAGGAGGATTTTTGACATCTCCCACAGCAGGAAAATTTGCCATAACCACTGTAATTAAAATCTTGCACAGTATTTGCCTAATGTCACATTAAATCCATATAATTCTGCTGCTCCCACATCCTGCCCATTTCTCAGTGTTATACTTTAGAATCTGGAGACATAAGTACAGCAGTAACCACAGCTAAGTTTGTTGTTCAAAGAGGAAAAAATCCTAGTTTAAACAGCACATTATAAACCAAAAGAATAAACATGCAGCCTATGCTCTCCTAATCAGATGATAAACCATGCCTGAATGAAAAAGGTATTTCATCCTAATTTCTCATCACATTAGAATAGACAGCATTTCCTCTTGTTGCAATCAGTCTCGTGTGGCAATACACATATGCTTTTATCAGGTGTAGAAATGAGTTGCCATTCTCACAGTTAATTCTCTCAGCTCTGAAAAACAGCATCGAAGACATTTCCTTGTTTAATTCAGGAGTTCCCCCGGACATTTTCTGAATGAATTTGTCTTTCCTTATCCAGAAAAAAAATGGGGACTCACTTATAGGCCCATACTGCTTCAGGGCATCTAGAAGAGCTTCACATTGGCAGAAGAAGCACACTAATTCCATGACATGGAGCTGATTAAGAGACTAAATCAGAGGTAATGTGGCTTTACATGAGTGCATCAGTCATGTAGGAGGTGCATTTCCTGTTCAGAGCTCCTGCCTCACACACTGGCTCCTGGCTGTGTATGTCCTCTACAGCAGTTGACGGAATGCAGTGGACACCTCTCCCCAAATCTGGGCAAGCTGAGGAGGAAGCCACGTGCCCCCCAAGCTCACAAAGAGCACGTGGTGAGGTGCACACAGCCTGCTCCCCACAGCTCATTTCTGATTTAGCTGTGGCTGTTGGACCACAAGGATCCCAGGAATAATTGGGATGACTATCCCCACGCCAGTGAGGTCATGCCGGGATCTGCACCAAGCATCCTCTTCCTCTTTCCATTTTGTGATGGTACCCAGTGAGCAGCTACACCAGTGCTAGCACCGCTACCCCAGAGCTGGAGCTGCACCTGCTATTCCTTTTTGATTCATGCAGTTATATTCTCACAAAATGTTTCATCTCCTTTCTACTGTTGCAGCGGTAGCCATCTGATACTGCTGAGAGCTTTTCTGGGAAAAGGTGCTGACCATGCATCCATGCTGTGGATTAGTTTGCTTTCACTCTGATTTAACACTAACATAATTTTCTGTGACCAAATGTCTGATGCCTCCCTCTCCCCAAAGGCATGATTATACCCCTTCAAGCCCAGGCCTTCGAATTTCACAACAGTCAAAAGACAATGTAAAGGAGAATAGTAATCCAGTGTAACAGCACTTGTTTTATAATAGAGTGTACTAGAGAGCTACAGTACAGCTGTTTCATCTAATCTGAAGCATGTGCAGTTCATATTAATAGTTAATTTAATCTGCTTTTAAATCACAGTAAGGTGAACATCAACAAAAAGGCGTGACCTGTCTTTCCTGGAGGAGCCGAGTCACGTTTCTCTCCAGCTTCTCCATGTGACAGAGCAGTGCTACAATTAAAGCACAATAATGTGCTTGTTATTCAAGTCAGGCATTAGTTCTAGTAATGGGGTGCTTGGTGGCGAGATGGATTTCCTTGTTAGGAGCTAAGCAGAGGATTAGCTGAATTCTCCATGGAGAAATCTTGATTTGTTCAAGGTCTTTCATGTTTTCTACAGAGAAGGGATTATGTCTACTTAAAGAGGAGGCTTGCTTAAAAAGCTACAAAGTATAAGAAAAGGATTTAGGGCAGTCGGGCCTGTGGTTAAGTAGCTGAGGGGTAGAGGGAGTTTTAAAGCAGTGGATTATTTAAAGCCATAAAGTTCAAAAAATAATTGGTTTAGCACTACTGGGTCAATGCAGAGTAACATGCTGGAAAGGCAGTTAAGCATAAGCTAATATTCATTTTACTTCGGCTAATTATTGCAAGGATTCAGAGTAGAGGGTGAAAGAAGAAATGTTCTAGCTCTTCTCTTTGAGGTCCAACCATACAACATAGTTCTGCACTCTTTTGCTTTGCTATAGATATATGTTGTCACATGCTTTACCCACCCAGCACAAGAATTGCAGGGGGCTCTTTCTGAAGCTCTAATACTGTTCTCTTAATGAGGCCATGAAGCAAACCATTAGAAGACTTTTAGAAGAGTTGTAAAATTCTCAGTTTTCCTACAGCCTCCTGTCTCAAAGGCAGCTCTGCTCCCTCCTCCCCTCCTTCTTCAGTATCCTCTGGCAATATCATTAGTTCACTTTGACTGCAATCAGAGTTTCATGATCACCACTGCCTCTCAGAAATCTAAGCAGAAGCATCCTGCCCTCCAGCCTGTTCAGGGGAGTGGCACAGCCCTTGGGGGCCATGCCAAAACCCTGACAATGACAGGGAGCTACCACACTTCAGTAGAGAGCGTCCTTGGCATTGAGGGAAGAGGTGCAGGCTGCAGTTCACCTTTCACTTTCACCTTAGTCATGCTGTGGGTTCACAGCCAAAGCTGCAGCTGGAGAGAGAGCCCCAGGTTCTCCTAGACAGACAGGTCAATCCTAATGGATTAAGGTATCCAGAGACTTTACTTCCACAGGCAGAATAGCAGAATGAGTCATCACAATCTGAGGAAAACACAAGCACACAAAAAAATGGATGGATGGATGGATGGATGGATGGATGGATGGATGGATGGATGGATGGATGGATGGATGGATGGATGGATGCATGGATGCATGGGTGNTGGATGGATGGATGGATGGATGGATGGATGGATGGATGGATGGATGGATGGATGGATGGATGGATGGATGGATGGAAGCAGCTGTTTAAAGCTGTTCAGGATGGACAACAGCTCAGGAACCAGAGAGTGGTGAGAAAGAAGGTGTCTAGTAATTCACTGGGAATGGTTCAGTGAGTTTCATGAAAGCTAGTGAAGAGATGTAAGTATTCACCAGGGTGGTGGTAGATCTACTGTTCAGATAGAAATACTCCACCTTGGTTGTGCAGGATGGAGAAGAGGTAGGAGATGACAATATAGAGTTCATTATGATACAAAGCAGTGAAAAGAAGGACAGTGCCTGGATTTGGGTCTCATATGAGGAAACTGGAATGGGCTTGTCCTTGCCTTGTATAATTCTCATATATTCACATTTGGCACATTGCATTCAGTACACAGACCAAAACATGTTGACAGTCAGGTGGGGAGTTTACACCAGAGCTTCCCAAAAACTAAGGTTCCACAGGTGAATAATAAGGCAGAATTATAGGAGCTAATTCTGCATGATAGCCTAGCTAAGTGACAACTCAGTGCATAGTGGGGAGACATAATAGGAGATGTCAAATATTCTAAAGCTAGAAAATCATAAGTAATAAATGGAGTTATTTAGAGAATACATGAAATATAATGGTATGAATGGATACAGAGTCAAGTAGATATTCAGAATGAGTGTCAGAAAATTTACTGAAGTAGCAAATATTCTCCCCAAGGGAAATTGCAAACCTGATTATTCTAGAAAAGTAAAATATGCATAAATTTAAGACTAAGAAATGTACATTAGAGAAATGCCACAGGTGGGAAAAAGGAGTAATATTTGTGTAGGACATGCACAATGTGAGTCAAGGCACATTGGGATCTGGACAAAGCAAGATATTTGGCAAAACATATGCAATGTTTATTTTGACAGATTTAGCTAAGCACCCAAAATCCATTAATATCCATACAGTCATCCTTGCAAGGGTTCTGCAAGGTAAGAGGATACATATATTAGCATTCTATGGGTCTCAAATTCACACAGAGGCTGAGAACTTTTAAGAACTAAATCCCCAATGAGATCAGGCATTGCAACACTTGGAGTTACAGACCTGACCTAGCTCAAGCCATGAGCAGTGTGTTTGCCAATAGAGTTAATTTTTGCTTACTCTTATTCTACTATCAATGCAGAAGCACCTACAGTCAATTGGTGAGTTTTCATCCTCTGCCATGACCGGTAGAGTAGATTCTTTAGAGATTTGTTCTCTGCATGATTTCATTTCCAAAAACCAGTAAACAGGACTTTTATTTTATGATAATCGAGGTCCTTTTCCTGGCTCTTAGTACAGGTTGCCTATGTCAGACTTTCAAAAAACATTGTTCCTCATTTTGTCTTGACCTAGTCCCCCTTCAAAGCAAAATATCAACATTTGCAAACACTGTAGCATAACAGGAACTCATTTATTCCATTTTTTTTTATTTTTTTGCTAAGTGCTTTTGATGAAAGGCAGGACAAAAATAAAAATGCTGCTTTTTTCTTGCAAGTTCTATGCCATTGAAGAGGTGAAAAGGTTCCTTTGAACAAAAGCTGTTGATTTATCTACATTTTAGTGGCTTTCTTTGTTCCCTGAAGCTGCATATTTAAAATATGCTATGCAGGAATCTATTACAGATACAGGAGGGCAGAGCAGTCTTTTTAAAACTCAACTGCTCTGCCCAGACCAAAGTTTTAGGATGAAGTAAAATTGAATCCACATCGCAGATAGCTGCTTTTTCTGTTTCAACATTTGTATTATATTATAATGTTTCAACATTAATATGGATTTTAAAAAATAAAAGATAAAAAAAGAATTAAAACAAACAAAAAAACGCCACACCCAAATGGAAGTACCATCTACAGTCATTATTATTATTATTATTAAGACTGAGGTAAGAGTACCTAGCCCACATTTATTACCTTTTTCCTGGTAAGAATAATTCATGAGTATCTGACAACACTGTAAATTCCCACTTTGCTAGCTCAACACAATAATTTGCCACCACTGCCTTCTAGCATCACACATGGCATCTCTTCTGCATGAATGCCCAGCAGCTATACTAGGGATGCCAGTGAGTCGTCATTACTGGCATGGCAGAGAGCATTTGACTGTCATAACTCCCAGTTCTCAAACCAGGCACGCATTTTTCACATCCTGATTCATCTTCAGAAGTGGGAGTTACTGTGTGAGGGTCTGCAAATAAGCAAAAGCGTTCATACTGGTACTGACTTATAACTACTCTGACAGATGGGTAGTTTTGTGATAAATTGAAAACCACGTGGTGAGTGTGTTTGTTATTAATATTGATGCTTCAAATTTTTAACTTCAAATCTAAGCAAGACTGGAAGGAACAACCTGGGTCATATATTTAATCTCGTGTACAGAACACCCACTCCGCACAATGCTACTCACTAAGTGCTTTTGGAGTCCTTTAGCAAATTAGCATTTGTTGATGCCGAATACAAGCAGGCCGAAAGAGATTGGCACAGAATGCCAAGCAAACAGAATGAGCTGCACTTCAAGCACAGCCTTTCCTGTACCTGGTGATGTGTCTGAATAAGGAAATGCCTCTAGTCTTCTCATCAGGTGTCTGATGTACTGCTGCCAGCCTGTCTCAGAAGCAATGTGGTGCCTGCCCCACAGAAACCTCACAGCCCTGTAATCCTTCTCACTGGAAAAACAGCATGAAGGGACAGCCAGAACAAATCTTGTGTAGCCATGGTGACTAAATCCAGCTGGTATCTATCAGAGGGTTCATCCCCTTTCCTTTACATCTATAAGCACATAGCTCCTGTAATATGTTTGATACCATTAGGTATTCCTGTCTTTATGATTTTATCTTTCCTGTTTTAAATTGCCTTGGTTCTCACGCAGCCTTTTGTTACTTAATTAACATGTAAAGTTTCCAGAGAACTATCTCCATCGCCTCTGGTCCATGGAGAGGGATGGCAAAGAATAAGGCATTAGAAGGGTGTTTGAAGAAGGAAGACTAAAATTTAAATCTGGATACCATTCAGCTGATTTAAAGAAACAAAAGCAATCAAAAATCACCTCTGATTCACCTCTATACCTCTGAGGAACAGGTACCACCTAAATTATGAAAGGAAAAGAAACTTCCTTATTTGTAACAATCAGTTGAATTTTACTGTACCATATAGGTAATGTCTGCATTTCATTGCATATCCAGTGAGAGATTAATCTCAAATCTCTGTCCCATCATTTCAAATATTTCCATGTTCAAACTGCCTTCTTGTGTAAGTAGCCTTTTGTGCCTGACATATAGGTATTTTTAACTGTACTGAAATGGCACAGTAGAGACGTCCAGCAGTTTAGATTATTAAATTCATGACTGCCACTGAAGATGTAGTACAGAGCTATTTCCATTAGATAATGGTAATTTTAATTTCACTTCAAACACAAATTTAAGATTTGATATTAATCAGCACTAATTTGGGAACTTGCAGCAATTTGACATCAGATATTTAATTTGCCACACATCTAACTACTTTCTAGTGATTTATGTGAAACACAAGCTCCATTTGTACTAAGGTGTAAATTCAGTCATAGTCAAAGTTGTTGAAGTCAATGGAGCATTTTCAAGTTACTGTCAGAGGATATAGACCTATATATTTTGGAGAATTAGAAAGGCATTCCTATTAAGAGTTTAAAATTCGTTAGAAGAAAATACTGGTTTGGCTTGTATTTATTGTGCTCTCCATCAAGGAATGCTGGGAGACAGAATAAGAGCGTGAGACAACCCATCTTTGTTAACTCACTAAATAGCAGCAAATACATTATGGCACTTGAGGATGGAAAGAAGATTTCTGGGAACCAGCAAAGATCTGGCAGTTGAGAGGAAGAAGGCAGCCCAGTAGACAGACAGAGATTTAGCAGCTGAGTGATGGGGCCAGAGCTCTGGAAACACAGAAGTAAAAGAGAAATGAAATTTTGAAAGCAGATGAGGGGAAGAGACAAGCTAGCATGACAGTGAACTTTGGATCAGAAAAAGACAACATCAGAGAGTAAGAGTCAGTTCTGACTCACAATCTGTAAAACTCTATTTAGGTTCAGTGAGGCTGTACAGAACATAAGTCAGGGTTGCTTGGGTGGAATAAAATCCTCAAAAAACCAAGAAAACCCTAAAGCTAGCAGGCCATAGAGAAGCACAAAGGTATGCAGCCCATCAAAGAGATGGCAAGACTGTGATTTATTAAAGTGCTGCCATTGCTAAGAGCTTGATCCTAAACACGTTTAACCCAGTAGGAGTCTTTCCATGGACTCTGGATCAGGCTCTGAAACAGCATTGTTTGACTGGCTCATAAAGTGAATGACAGCACATATCTTTTCTGTTGACAAAAGTGAAGAGGAGTTTTTAAATTGCTTTAGTTTAGAAAAGTTATTTACAAACAAAAAACAATCTAGTGAGTGCACAGTGCCCTGCTAGAAGGAGTCTGAGGAAAGTTAACACTAATCAGTGTTAATTAGTAGTTGGCATTAATACAGTAGAAAAATATAAATTAAAATCTGACCATATTTACTATTCTCACTGTTTTTTCACGCTTGTAGTAGATACACACGCATGCAGTGGGGAAGTGAAGACTGGTTTAAACCAGTGTCCTGCTCCTTGTGGTGACTACAAGCATGCAGCCAGGGAGGAGTAAGGACAAGTATATCCCTATGTCCCATTCTACCATGTATTTGTTGGTCACTGCATACCTCCACATGAAAGAATTTTTAATACAAATGAAAATAAGCAGCACAGTTTCAGAGAGCAAAAAGCAGTATATTACATTGTGCCAGGAGCACATTGATACCATTAGGAGCATTCTCAGTGTGACCCTCTTGTAATTAGACCTACATGTAGACCCTCTTACTCTACAGATGAAGTAAAATTGCAATGCTTTTTATTGAATATGCTTTGGAAAGCTACATATCAGGAGAAACTGTAAGGCTTCTCTTCAATGGAAGAATTTGGCTTCATTCTCAGCCTTGTTTTGATTCTATACAATTGCTTGCAAGACCTTAATTTCTGCACTTGATTCCTTAAACCCAGAACTTTTCACTCAGGCTTAAGCCAAGAATTTTTCCACCCCGATCAGAAGTACATTCACAGACCTGAATTTGAGGGCGAGGTAAATGGAGGGATAATTTCTTCAACTGAACAAAACAGCTCTGCCTGTACTAATGCCTTTTAATGTCTGCAAAGTGAGGCCAAACTTCAGTAGTTGACAGAGCATTGTGTTGACGGAGGTAACAGGGTAACAATTTAATTTTTTATTGAACCATGTCTCAAAAATTCAGTATGGGCACAAATTATAAGTTAACATTCACAGTGAAAAATGATCACCAGATTTCCAGCACAATTAGCATCTACCACATTCTTCTCAGGATGCAACTGAAATACTAGAGGTGACATTCAGCAGCAGTTTTTCTTGAGTGTCTAATAGGTCAGGAATCTATCACTTTTTTTCTTTTTTTTTTAATTTTAATTTTTTTTAAAATTATTTTTTAAAAAAAGAAAAGAAAACAAAAACACAGCCTTCTTCAAGCTGCCTACCAGCTTCTCTGTATCAGCTTGGCAAAGTAAGAGCAGCTTTAGGGACACTTCAATATTCAGTCTCCATGCTTATTTACACATTGTGTGTTCTTTTGATCCCACAATCAGGTGGCAAACTATTCTCTTTTCTGTCACCCTTATTATTGTGGGGAACAGAACTGCCTCGTGTTTCCTGGCTCATTTCACATAGATATCAAATGAAATATTGTTCAAGTAGCTACAGCTGAAGAAATCATTTGCACCTTTATTAAAAGTTAACAGAAGCTGCCAGCACAGGAATACACATATGTAACTAACTTTGTACGTGGTCAGTAAAAACAAATACTTGAACCCCTCACAGCTCATAGAATTTCATTACAATATGTATTTGTGTAAAGCTGGAAGCTCAGAAATTTTTTATTTTAAGGCATCATCTCATAGACTGTTGACCAGAACAGAGAAATTAAGTCACTTCATAGGCTGGATCTTTAGATGGATTTTTTTGGTTTCCATTCTTTTAGATTTCAGCATATGCTACTCAAAAGAAACTCTGAATTCAGTAATAAAATTAGGTATTAAATGTTAAGTTAAATTTGAATACATTTAATTATTATGATCCCTTGGGAGCTGAAAATCTATTACTCATGACACAAACCAGAAGACTTAAGACAAAATTGTATTCCTGATAGGCTTTAAAACTAAAGACAGAGAAACAGAGATTTGACCAGAGATACTTCCACCTCAGGCTGAGCTGGTCAGCCCTTATTTTAGCCCAGTCTTCACAGCATCTATTTTGTGTAACATTTTTAAGAGATTTCTGCTACAGCTACATAGAAAAATTATTTTGGATATATTTTCATTATTTTGATGGCTGAGCAATAACTCACTATTGTTAGACTGCCAGGGTATATGAAGATTTTATTAACATAAGAGTCCATTTAAAAGTAAAATTTCATATTGTGAGAGAAGAAAATTAGCTGTAATCTGTGCATTTATCATTAAAACCTCAGAAGGGAAACAACCCTTTTAAATAGATGTCCTTTCATTCTATGCCAGCTACAGGAGATGCTAACAAAATAAAAACAACAGAGAAATACCATTCTCTTCCCCCATTCAGACTGCAGGGCAGCCCAGGATACAGTTGAGGCAGCAGGAAATTGCAACTAGCTTCTCTTCTAAGAGAACAGGTAGCTCATGGGTGATTTTCAAATATCCAGGGCTTTGAACCAGATTGTTCTATCTCTTGAAAGACTATCTTCAACCACCTCTGTTCTTCATAACTGTCAGTCCCATCACAAAATATGATTCTCTGGATAATTATTTAGATCCTGTAAATCATATGTAGTACAGTGGGTGGTACAGGAAAGTTGTATTATTTGCCCATTGTACCACAAAAGGCACAAGACAGGCTGAAGTCTACCAGCATATATCTGACTGACTTTCATCAGCTCAGAAGCTGAGCACTCACTGTCATTAGTGGTGCAGGACCCTTAAAGCAAAGAGAAATTCTTCTTTTGCAAATGAGGAGCCTTGAGCAGAGGTAGTGTAAGTGATTTCCCCAGGTCACAGGAAATCATGACACTCTGCCAAGAGCTCTCTCTGAGTCTCTTTAGATTTCAGTTTAGGGCACTGAGGTCGTTCCAGCTACACTCTTAATAGCCACCTCTCTGGGACACCTGCAGTCTTTCTGGGTTTTAATTCATATGTGGCCAGTTAGGAAAAGGGCTAAAGGATTTTTCAGAGAAGTAAATCTGCAACATATCCAGAATCCTTTTAAAAAGCCTGCTTTGAATGGAATGGACAGCTACATCAGAAGAAATATGCTATGATGATTTGAAGAATGTGGGGCTCAGATGATTAACTTGTCATCCTAACTGCCTCTGGAAAAAGGGAAAAGGGAAAATTTAATTATTTTTAATTTTTTATCTAGGTAATATCTAGTGCAGCTGAATAATGTTTGCATTGTCTTCCACTAAATGTGTGAGTGGAGGAAAATGAATGTGGTATTTCTCATGTTCTCTGTATGACAGAATCAAAAAAGTGTTTTTGAACCTATATGCAGGAGATCAAACATTTATCACAGGATTTATGTTTTGAAATTGATTTAGAAGAGCAAATGCTGACAGGAACTTTTCCCTAAAACCAAACCTAATTTTGAGATTTGAAGGAAACCCTTCTGGTTCAGAAGGATAGAACAGAAACAAATGTTCCCTGTTCCTGTCTGTTCCTGAATAGGTCTATATCAGCAATTACTTTCCATTCTGCCAGCTTTCGCAGAACTCTGAGGCCCATGTTTCAAAATCAAGAATTACACATACTTATGAGATTCACTTGAATTAGTCCAAAACTTAAAAACATATAGAAGACCTTGATAGGTGAGGCAGAGCACTGAAGAAAGAAGTCCTAAAAAGGAAAGTTAAATAAAAATAAAAATATAAAAATAATAAAAATAAAATGGGGGAAATACCTGGAGCAATTCTTTACCAAAAATACTCATCTCTACCTTTTCTCTGCCTAAATATAACCAAGAGCTCCGGTCTATTCTGACTACTTAACTTGTGTGAGGAGCCAGTTTATTTGAACTGAACCTGGCAGTCTATGGGGGAGGGACATGTCCATGTCCAGGAGGCAGCCAGGAGAAGATGCAGGAAAACCTTGTGTCGGGGGAGACTTTTCCTGGCCAGCAGGTGATGTCTCTCGTGGGACAGGCAGTCTGCCGGGGAGCACGGAGGACACTGTACCCCAGAGCCGCTCTCCAGCCGGATGGCAAAAGGTCTCCAGCTCTGGATGCGCTGGGACATCGCACTGGGCCGGCGTCTCCTGTCAGCGGGCAGGCTTGTGGGGAGCCGGGGGCATAAAAAGCAACCGCACCCCAAGCTCCGGGAGCTGTTCTGGCCCTTGCCTTTTGACTCCTCGGGGGCCCTTTGAATTGGCCTTTGCAGCCCCGCCCTTCGGCTCTCCTGCCCCCGCTGGCTCTTGCTCGCCCTGGCGTGTGGTCCCGTGTCCCCGTGTCCCCGAGCAGCGCCCTGCCCGCTCCCTCCCAGCACGCCTGTCCCCTTTGCCCAGCGCAGCCGGCTCGGAGGCAGCCCAGCGCCATCCTCAGCGCGGCCCTGCCCGGGCTCCCGCCCCTCCTGCCGCTCCCCCCGCGCCTCGTGGCCGCCGCCGCCGCCTCAGGAGCCGCGCCCGGGCCGGCAGCGAGCGCAGCCCCGCCTCGGGACAGGGCCGCGCTGCCCAGCTCCGCTCCGAGCGCCCTCTGGCCTGCTCTGCCTCTGCTGCCATCCTGCTGCCTCTTTCTCTGGCCTCTCTGGCCCTCCTCACTACCCTAACTCCTTCTTATTTTGGTGGGTTGTTTTTGGTGGTGTTGTTTTGGGGTGGGTTTTGTTGTTGTTGTTTTCTCTTTGTTTTTGTTACCAATAAATGGTTCTAAGATACAATGTGCGCCACATTTGGCTTAATTTCGATCCTGACCATCTATTTTCAAAAGAACTTCTAGCGGTTCCCCACCGTGGAACGCAACAACTTATTATACTGTAAAGTAACGTCAAGTATTACAATTCAATTTGAACTCACACAGCATGACCATCAAAACAATAGCACTTACAGAAGAAGCAGTTAAAAAATAAACAGTTACATGATACTGGAATGATGATAATTTTATCTAATCTAACTTTGTGAGATTGCTAAACTTGTGTTCATGCTCAGCAACATTTCTTGTAGAAAACTGACAGAAATATGCATATATTATTAGCAAGTTATACCAGACTTTTCTGCCTCAGTCCACCTATGCACACCTTTGCCCTGGTTTGAGCTCTTTTAAAATTAATTTCAACCCCTTTTGCTTCCGTATACATCCACTGCCATTTGAACTTTGTGCTTCTCAAAACCCCTGTCTGCAAAATCAATTTAAACCCATCCTGGATGCAGAAGAGCTATCACTTGAAGGGAGTTTTATGCCCTATTTCCCTGCTCACCAATGTGAAGACATCTGCCCTCCTCTGACTGTTCTCATTCCCACCAGCTAGCCCCAGCTGCCAGAGAAAACCTGTCCACTTTGGGAACAGAAAGGGAAACCGTTCTCCAGCCAACCACTCTTTATCATTGTGTTAATAACCATATCCCCATCTGTCCTCCACATCCATCTGCTGTCCTCTGTCTTACACTGGGCTTGGAAGGTCCTTGATGAATGCATAGCCTTTGGTGACTATACTTCTGTAACACTTCCAAAAAACTGATTAGATATAGCTTTGAGCCATGCATAACAGATAATTTAAGAGAAGGAGGAGTATTGTTGTATAAAGGCATTTGTCACCTGCAGACCACAGTACTGTCTTGGAAAGCCCAAAAACTGTCTGCTCCTGTTCTGAGAAGGGAGCAGGAAATGGAGGATCTCACCTACCCTACTCCACCTGAAACCTGAACTGGAGACCCATAGCCAGCTGATGGGATGTAAGTCAAATAAATGGATTTTAGGGACCCTGAAGTCATCCAAGGAGGGCAGTAAAATGACTAGCCAAAACATATGACTGAAAAGAAAGAGAATCTTTTGAATGAAAACAGAGTGGGATCCATAGAGGATTTGCATGTTTTCCCGAGGCAGGGTGGCAGGGGGAGTGGTGGAAAGAGGTTGTAATTGATTATTTTTAGGGATCGGTGAATGTGGCAAAAGCAAGAATCTATGTTCAACCTACAGCCAACATACTTAGTTCTGAGTATCAGTGTGCTGGAAGTGTTTAGACTCAGGGGTATTTTTTATGCCCTCTTCAGTAATGGTGTACAAGTCTTTAGATAAATAAATTTGTAAGACCCTGATATGACAGTTTTAATTTTGTTTTTCAGCTCTTTCAGCATAGCCACTGGACAGAGTGACATTTGCAAGACAGCAACAGTGAATCAGTGGAAATTCTCAGGATGACATCATAATTTCCACGATTCCAAAAAAAATTCTATCATTCAAAAAATATGCACCAGAAAAAAATTAAATACTTTTCTCTTCATTAATGTATTCTGATTAAGTCATCCATTGTAATATTCTCTTAGTATTTCTGAAATCTGTAAATATCGCAAAATGTGCAAAGGCAGTCACGTGAAATGCAAAAACCACAGGCATAGCATTGTCTTGCTCAACCCATTGGAATCTGTCACTGAACAAAGGAATCAGAGAAAAAAAAGAAAAAGAAAAAGCCCACTGTGTTGGAAGAAAAAATGTTCATGCAGACGCACAAACCAATAAAAGCAAGGAAGTTCTGAATCCAGGTCACTGTGGAGTCCTAAACACAGGCCTATTGTGTTTTGATGCAGCAGAAGCCCATATGGTCTTCCATTTGAGGGTCTCAAAGCAATGGGCAATGTTACCATACCATATGTGCTGATTTGAACTACTGTGATGATTTATGTTAGTGAACATAAGGATTTTTTTGCCTTCCCATTTTTTCTTATTCTTGTTCTGTTAGCAGAAGCCTAGAAATTGACATCCTTGTCATTGGGGGCTTCCAGCATTAATATTAAATTTGTCTCTAAAAAAACTTAACAGAATAGCAGTAAGTCCAGCAGAGCAGGACTTCATGTTTAAAAGTGAATTCTCTAACCTGGAACTACAATTTTCCACCAAATGAAAGATCCCACTTTCTACTTCAGCTTCACACTGCTTCTAATCAATTCCCTGCTAGGAAGTTACAAAAAGGCGGTGGCCAAAAATGAACCTTATGGAAATTTACCTCTCAGAAACTGAGCTACACAATGCAGGCTTGGTTCTCAATTTCCCCTTTTAAAACAAAGCAACTGGAAAGGAAATCAAACATTAAAAATACCAGTGAGCAAAAAAAAAAAAAAATATCTTGCTTTCTGGGAGAAACAGTAATGTAGCTAAACAAACAAACAATAAAAAAGCCAGCATCATCTCCCTTTTCCTCCATAGTACAAACCAGAGCTATCCATGACTTTTCTGTGTATAAAAGTCACCTCTCAACACCCAATGAACACACCACTTATCCTGCTCTGCTGAGTATTGCATCCTCTTGGTGCGAGATCATAAAAAAGACAAAACAGACCACTAAACAGAGGAGCAGATTTCTTTCTCCTTTCCATGCTGTTACAGCTCTAACTACCCCACCCCACCAAATGTCATTGTCAAGTGTAACTGCCCAGTGAAGACACAGGTTGTTATCTACAGGCTAAACCAGTTGAATAATTAATTCAACTGACAATTGTTGCTTTTCCATATTTATAAAATGTCAAGACAAAAATGGCTTAGGGGGAAATTTCAACAGCACAAAGATAGGAGGTATTCAATCCCTTATAAAATCTTGGGCAGCTGCCAACCAGCTGCAATTTTTCTCCTTCAACTCAATGTAATCGTCCAACTCAATTTTCCCTACACCTTTTTCTAAATCTCAGGGAAACACCAGGTGCTCCAATGTCAGATGGTGCTCTGAGCTGTTGATTTAAGAACATGGGGGGAGAAAATTGAGGTAACTCACCCAGTTGTATGTACATAGCTTTGTGTGTAGAGATGCATATGGACTGTGTGTACAAACATGCTGACATAAGGTTCTGGTAGTTTTACAGATTCTTTCTTTATCATCAGTACATTTGCAATTGCCTATACACCATGGGAATTAAATCAGAAATCAAATAAACTGTTCATATATTTTATAGAATTGGCTAGCTAAAGCAAGGCACATTCTGCCAAAAAACTAGTTACAAAAAGGATCCACACAAAGAACCCAAGGTAGACAGACCCATGCGGGTTTCTGTTAAGGCCAGGTGAACTGAACTGGGCAAAGCAGAACAGACAGCAATTGAAGAAAGAGGGTAAAGCCAAAAAATATGTGGTTGCCCAGAAATATATGCAAAAAGAAGTGCTTAGGGCCAAAGTGCTGGCTGGATAGTCATGTTGCTTACCACAAGCAGAAAAGCAGACTCATCCAGTAAATGTAAAACATGTCTTTCCTCTAAGTTACACTGAGTCTATCAAACAGTGCTTTTAACAGAGTCATTAATCATTGTGTTTTAAAGTTGTTTAAATCCTAAATCTATCAACTTCAAAGTGTCAGATCTCAGGAAGGACAAAGTTTTGGGAGAGGGGATGACAGGGCCAGACAAATGCAGTGTACTCAACAGAAATAGCAGAGCATCTTTCTCCTAGAGTGAAGTCCCTCCCACTGTAAATAATGATCACGTATCCAGACCTGAGGAACCTGAACGTACATAAATCCATGTGACCTCATGAGCTGCATCCCAGAGTCCTGAGGGAATTCACTGGTGTAGTTTCCAAGCCATTCTCCATGATGCTTAAAAAGTCTTGGCAATCAGGTGAAGTCCCAGGGGACTGGATAATAGGACAACATTGTGCCCATCTTTAAAAAGGCTAGAAAGGAGGACCCTGGGAACTACCAACTGCTCCGTGCCTGGGAAGATCATGGAACAGATGGAGCATGGAACTAGAAGCTGTGCTAAGGAACAAGGACAGGGAGATGATTCAGGACAGCTGCCAAGGCTTCATCAAGAGCAAATTCTGCCTGACCAATCCAGTGGCCTTCTATGATGGGATAACTACATCAGTGGAAAAAGGAAGGGCTACAGATGTCATTGATCTGAATTTCTGTACGGTTTTTTGACACAGTCCCCCAAAACACCCTTCTCTCTAAATTAGAAAGAGATGGATTCAACTGTTAGATAAGAAATTTGGATGGTAGTGGTCAATAGGTCAGAGTCCTGATGGACATAAGAGACAAGGTGTCCCTCATGGGTCAGTGCTGGTGTTCTTGCCTTTTCCAACCTAGAAATGAAACTCAAGATAATTTCAATATGGGAGGTAATATAAAAGTGGATCTTTATTGAAGGCCTTCAGGGGCAATTATGGAAAAAGGCCACCCAGAGAGGGTGACTACAGTTTTTGTATGTTTAGAAAATTAGCATAATTGACAAAAGAGCACCAATTAGGAGGACAAATGATGATGGAATTTTGCCCCAGGACAAGCTCCTTCTCTGGAGCCCTCCACCTTGGTGCTAGCTCTACTTTGTTTATGAAGATGTATCTTGAAGAGCTGTTCTCTGCCTTGGTTCCCAGGAAGAACCAAGATAGGATAGGGGCCTTGTACCCCCTGGGTTGTGTAGCTCTGGAATTAATTTTGTCTTTCTGCCTAGGGAAAAGCCTAATGGGAAAATTAGCCATTAATATGGCTACAAAGCTATAAATACATGTGTGAAGAATAGAGAGAACATATAAAAGGAAAAAAGGCAAACCAAAACAGCATCAGTACTAGTGTTATTTAACGTTTTCATTAATGATTTAGATGAAGGGATTGAGTGTAACCTCAGCAAATTTGCTGGTGACACCAAGCTGAGTGGTGCTGTTGCTACATCTGAGAGACACAGTACCATCCAGAGGGATCTGGACAAGATCAAGTGTGCCCATGGTAACCTCATGAGGTTTAACAAGACCAAGTGTAAGGTGCTGCACCTGGGTTGGAGAAACCCGTGGTTCCAATACAGACTGTGAGATAGACATATGGACAGCAACCCTGGGGAGAAGGACTTGGGGGTGCTGAGGGGTGAGAGGCTGGACATGACCCAGCCATGGGCACTCCCAGCCCAGAGAGCCAAACGTGTCCTGGGCTGCATCCAGAGCAGTGTGGGCAGCAGGGGAGGGAGGGGATTCTGTCCCTCTGCTCTGCTCTGCTGAGACCCCTCCTGGAACCCTGCATCAGCTCTGGGGTCCCAGCACAGGAAGGACATGGACCTGTTGGAGAGAGTCCAGAAGAGAGTTACAAAAATGATTTGAGGACTTGAAAACATCTGCTGTGAGGCAAGGCTGAGAGAACTGGGATTGTTCATCCTGGAGAAGAGAAGGCTTTTTTGGAGTGACATAATCACAGCCTTCAGTACCTGAAGAGATCTACAAGAAAAGTGAGCATGCACTGACAGGACAAGTGAGAATGGATTCAAACTGAAAAGTGGGTAGATTCAGATTAGATCTAGGAAAAATTTGTTCACTGTGAGGGTGGTGAAGAGGTTCCCCAGAGAAGTTATGGATGCCCCATCCCTGTGAGTGTTCAAGACCAGGCTGAATGCTGAGACACATGGTCTATTGAGGGGAGTCCCTCCTCATGGCAGTGGCATTGGAACTAGGTGATCTTTAAGGTCCCTTTTAACCCAAGCCATTCTATTATTCTAAGGTTCTATGATTCCATGACTCATTGAGCAAGTCCTTGATTTGGCTATTATAGATAAGGTGGGATGGGTGGATGGATGGATGGATGGATGGATGGATGGATGGATGGATGGATGGATGGATGGATGGAAGCTGCCCACCAAGCTTCTCCATCACTTCTGTCCTCCGTAGAACATGAAGGAGAAAAAAACATGGGGGAAAAAAATTGTGGGTCAAGATAAAGGCAGTTTAATAAAGCAAAGGTTTTTTCTTTATTTCCCACCAGCAGATGATGTCCAGTTGCTTTCCAGGAAGTAGGGCTTCCAGATGCATAGTGTGGCACTAAAAGAAAAATGTAGTAATAACAAATGCTTGCTCCCGTCTTCCCTCTTTCTCCTAGGTGATATTGCTAGGCAGAGACCATATGGTATGGAATAACCTTTTGGTCAGTTTGGGTCAGCTGCCCTGGCTGCATTCTCCCAACAACTTGTCCATCCTCACTGGTGAGGGGAAATGTTGGAGAGCCTACACTGATGCTGTGCCAGCACTGCTTAGCAGTAGCTAAAACACTGGCGTGTTATCAACACCTTTCTAATCACCAGTGCAAAGCATGGCACTACAAGGGCTGCTGTGGGGAAAATTAGCTTCATCTCAGCCAGAGCCGATACAGTGGATCAGTCCAGCCATAGATTACTTCTTTCATTTATTTTTGTACTACGACAGAATGCCTCACAGGGAAGCCTAAGTAACTCCATTTTATCAGTTCTTAAAATAGAGTCAAATGTCATGCAGAACTTAATGAACTTGGAAAAGAACAGTAATCAAGCTGCAAAAATATCCGATTTTTTTTAATCTCATTTTATTTGATCCTAATCACTCTGTGCTATAGGCGGTCAGTAGACACAGGATTGGAAGATAAATAAATGCACCCTGGCAGTTGCCTCAGCTGCCACTGCAAGTGCTTTCTGACACATAATTAGAAAACAAATGGAAGATTAGCTTAATAATATTCATTAGCATCTAGCGAAACCGAGAGTGTTTCGGGTTCAAAGCATGTTGGGCTTTTAGATGAGTTTAAGAGAATTCTGTATTTCCACCCTTCAGTTATGAGAAGACTGGGGGATGGGGGAAGAAGGGGAGGGAGGAGAGGTGGAGGGAGTGAGGGGGAGCAGAAGGGAGGGAGGAAGAGAGAGAGAGAGAGCTTGCATGGGGTTAACCCCTTTCTCTCTTGTCCATGCTATTTATTGATGTGTTTTTTTCCGCAAGTCTTTCTCCTAATCTTCAGGGCAGGAATAGTTAACAGAAAAGCAGGGCCTCCTTTCAGGCATTGTTGTTTCTGCATGCTCCTCTTCTTTTTTTTTTCCCTCAAATTATCCTAAGTAAGGATTTTAATGATATTCAGAAATCACGGCTGTCTTGCTGAATCGCTGTAAGACTGACCTCCCTTGACAGTTCTTAAATTATTCAGCTATCAAGGGCCTGCTAAACATTAAATTAAGCATCCTCTCTCCCCTGTCCTAAACCATTAAGTTATGCAAATGCACAGATAATGGGGCATATGACAGCTGGAGGCATTAATCAGGCAGCTCTGTCTCTGGGCTGTTGTTATGTAGAAACCGCATCTGCCAACAGACAGAAGAGACACAATTAGATCTCACTTAATGGAATAAGAAGAAACTACCGAGCTCTCTACACTCCTGTTAGGTTGTAGACCTGGGAGGGAATAAGGCACTTGGGAAATCTCACTCGCTCTCTGTTTCTCTTGCTCTCCTTTTTTTAATACCTGTTCTTCCAATTGAAATGAAAAATTACCTGTAATTGTTATCATTTGCAAACAAAGCCTGTCAGAAGACCCACCCACTGTTTACAATGGATGTTTTTCTTGTTCCTTGCTAAGGTTCTTTGGGGAATTTTCCTTCATTTGTTTTTTTTAACTAATGCTCTGTCTTTTGCTGGAGGAGGGGGAAGGGGGGAGGGAAGCAAATAAATGGGTCTCCCTTTACACCATTCAAATTACTGCCTTGCAAATGAACTGGCCTGCTCAATCATAGCAAAGAAGCATATTGCTGAGGCATGACTCAGTTTGCCATTTGTACATATGTGATGATTTCTTTCTTATTACTTGCTAATTATTGGAGACCAGTCTTCGCATGCAGATTTTTCTGGCACTTATAGCACATTATCCCCCACAAAATTTCTTCTCCACTCTAATGAGGTGGGTGGGGGTGGCGCCAAGAAATTTGGGGATGTCCTATGAATTTCCTAAAGAGGTTTGGAAAAGAGTCTAAATAAATTAATGCAGCTTACTTTAAGAGTGGCTTGAAAATCCTTCTTCAAAAATTGGGCTGTGATGGAACATGGATCAAAAAATACTGAGTAAGTGGGTAAGTGGACACGTGAGTCACTGTGTTAGAAAGGGACCTTTTTCCTATGCAGACTAACCTTATGTCTGCTGGAATTTCTGAAACCCTTTATTATTAATAAAGTATCTGATGGAATTTTCTTACCACAAAGATCTTTCACTTCTTTCACGGTAAACTCTTCCCTTCTCTCTGAAAGAATACCTACTAAAACAACTTCATTAAACCCCTTAGACAAAATCTTTAATATAGGTATTTTCCCATGGAGAGGCTGGGCTTTTAATTCAGATTATGTATTAGCTTGTTTAATAAAAGCAAAGAATATCAATTTTTACTGATACCAACTTTGATTTTTGGAAAGCAGTGACATATTTCTGGGACTGATGTTAAAAAGAAAATGTTCTTGAAGTAATGGAACAGGTTAATGAGCATACATCAGTTTGTATACTGCTACTTAAATAAACCCAATACGTGCTGCATGCAATCAGTAATACAGATATTTTTCTGCCCAGCTCCCATGATCAGAACTTCTGACAAAGGTTTTACAATCCAAACTGCTACATAAACATACTGGTTGAACATTTAAAACTGATCTTTACCCCTACACACAAAATAGTCACTACCTCTTGCACTATTGAAAGCCTGAGACTTACGAGCTTAACTGTTACCTACAAGTGAGCAAAGCTAGAACTCTGTATCTAAGTAGGAGGAGAACAAATCTCAGAACCCCAAAATACCAGGCCTTCCTTAGCAATCCACTAAGGGGAAAAAAAGGGAAGCAGTAGGATAAACATTCTAGATGGTCACAGCTGCCAGATTTCCACATTGAAAAGAAGAGAGAATGATAGAAAATGCAAGCTGCTTCTCTATTTTCAGATTACATCTCTGACAAGCAGCTGGAGATCTAAGACGTTAAAACAGTAGATCATGAACCAGTACTAAATTAATGATGTAGTTTTCTAATTATTTACATTCATTTTGCTTTCCTCTGTTGTTTTTATCTCAGGAGTACCGGGAATTTGGGCCAATATACTTCATTTCTATCTCCACTTGTTATGCAGAGGACAACTTTTCCTACTGGTCCTACAACCTTCAAGGCAGGAAAAATAGAAGCCAGGTATAACATAATACCCCCAAATCTTATTACTTTCATTTTAATTTTTGACAATCATGGTATTTCAGACATGACTTCAGAGGCACAGATTGGGTGATGTGTTTACTCCCAGTGATCATGTAGACACTGCTATGATTTCTTTTGTTTACAAAGTGCTCCCAGAGATCTGGATAATGAAGCTCTTCATAAATTTCACAGCACCAAAAGTCACATGCAAGCTAAATACTGGTTTCTTCATTATCAAGATGTTGGATGGCTTCTGATTTGGGTTTACAAATCTTCATTGCGATATTTTACTTTGTAATCAAGTGATATACAATTAACATCTTAGCTTTTCTGTAAGTCTAGAAGTATTGTGTCAAGTCAACAATATGTTTACAAATTATTGTACACAAATTCTGTGTGTATAAATTGCATACATTTCTGAAACCTTCACTGGAGAGGATGGGAGAGATGCAGATAATCAAGCCTACTGTTTGTCCCATATTGTATGCTTTGTGACATTTAACTACTTTCTGGTGCCAGTTCCAAAATTGTTCTGACTATGAAGCAGCAATCTATTAACAGTAAATACAGTTCTTTTTGAAATTCCTCCATGCCAATGCACACTGTTCTATAACTCTTCACTAGTTTTCAGTTGTATTTTTCAGAAGAAACTAAATAGAGGTATCTGACCAATCTAAGTGCTTGTTCTGCATTGCAACAAGATAGACACGACATTGTAATTAAATATCGCTACAAAAATGCCTGAATAAGATATATGTCTAGAACATTTACAACTGTTCCAAAATTTATCTAATGTAGTCTTGGCCTATGGAACTGCTTACACTCTGACTACAAATTTATAATAAGATATTCTCCTTTTCTGGCCACTGGTCATATTTTGGCAAACATTTCCTGGGTGATCCTTTGTAGAAGATGAACTGCACAAAGACATGTATATATATATGTACATATATATGTAAAAAAATTCCATTAGCAGAGATTGAGCATATCAAGAGTAAAATATTTCATGATGCAGATAATTTTTCTGCATGATGGCATCATACAGAAACTAGAGATCACAGCATACGTTTGTGTTTTAAAAAAGAGAGTGCACATTCTTATTGTTACTCTTTTTATTGGTCATTCTCAATTTAACAAAATTTAATGTAAAATATTAATATAGCTTGCAGTGGCCATTCATGCAATCATCTTGGTGTTCATTTGTCTCTGGCAGAGTTGCAACCATGCAGTGCTCCCAGGCTGCTTAGGAAGGAGTGTGGCAGCACTATCCTCACAGTCTCTCTTCTGGGAAAGTGTGTGTTCAGCAAGACTTTCTTAAGTGAGACTTGACAGTGAAGAGGGCAGCACTGAAACTGTTGATTTGTGGAACATCTATCTCACTCTTACTCAAGAAAGCTTGCCCTCAAATATTATTTTAAATTTATTTCTAATCATCATAATTGATAAGCACCATTATAATAAGGTACTCTGCCAACATATGTAAACATTTGTCATTTTTACATTGTTTGGAGTACAAAAGAAGCTGGACTGTAGTCTTCATATGTTTTACACTGCATATGTGTGAATGTACATATGTTCATACTTTGAGATTAACTGAAAGCTTGAGGAGCTTAAAATGTGCAAGAGCAGATAGTCCTATGCTGAATTTATAAATTTGAAAACAGAATTTGCAACATATTCCTCATCTTGAATCTTCAAGTGCTTTTCATTTACGATGAGCAGTAATGTATATCAAGCTAGGACTGAATAAGTAGATTACTTTTTGAATGTAACTTGACTATAAAGAATACAATTCCTATTAGACATGCATATGTACAGATATGCTCTTTGTGTTCCCCTATTACACCGTAATGACTGGACTCTTGTTTATATTTGTACCTTCTTCAGACACAATTTTTTGCTACTTTATTACCTAGGACAGTGCCCAGGCTGAGATGTTTCTCTGAGATTTAGTGCTTTTCTTCAGAAATTCAAACCTTCTCTCACAGCTTTGCCACTGATTTCATGAAAATAGGACTGTACCTAGTGTAGTAATTTAACACAAAATTACATTGGTTTAGCCTATTAGGGCAGTAAACAACAACTTTCACTACTCTATGGTAAGTAACAGCCACAAATATCCACCAATTAGGGCTTATGTTCTAATTTAAGTCCTCTACATCAGCAGAATTACTATATTGGTCTTCCATGCTAAGCTTATTTCTGATATTAGCTTTTCTTTACTCACTGGCTCCAAAGCATAACCTGATAATTTCCTGCTCTGATACTTTCCCTGATTGCTTTGACTGATGACCTTCTCCATTCAGTACAACTTTTCTCCTCAAGATGTAAGTAAGAACTGTCTCTGTGTCTTTACTCATTTCAAATGTTTTCAGGTCTAGAACATGAGAGTTTTCAAGCTGTGCTCATTTTCTATGGAAGGATATTTTATGCATGTTAACATTTCATACAGATTCCTGTCATTATTAGTAATCCCTGATATGTTTGGGTTTTATTGTTCTGAAAGGAAATACATGGTTTTGCACAGTTCTGCTCACATCGTCTGTCTGTGGACACCATTAGACCTTACTTAACTGTCGCTCAGATATTGTATTTTCTTTTCAGGTCTGCCTTCCACTTGGTTTTACAAAAAGCCAGTTATTGAAACCCTGGTCTCTGGTGACTTTTGCCTACACTTTGATAAAAGATTTTCTCACTGTCACTTACCAGTTTCCCTTGCCACAGCTTGCCTTTGTCCACCTTTACACATTCAGCCAAGGACTGAATTTCCAAAGCTGTAGGGACTGGCCAGCTTTCTCCCTTCATTCTCCTTTGAGAGTCAGCCTCCACCTGAGTACTCATGACCCACCTGCTTCCAAATGCATCCAAAGCATGATCTGCATCAAGCAGATCCATAGTTCATTGTTCGGTGAAAAACAATATTGGGCAGTTGCTAGTCTGGACAGGAAGAACAAAATTATCACTTGTGCTCATGGTCTGTACACACAGGCAAACATTGCCTACAGGATTGCCTCGAGACTTCCTCAGTGTGAGTGCTTCCTGGACACTCACCAGCAGAATTCCCATCACAGCAACAGATGCATCCTTCTCAAATCTGTGTCAGGCTGCTTCTGATAGTTCTGCTTTTCACTGTCATCAGTCAATAGAAATTAATGCAGATCCACTGGTCTGCCACAAATTGGTGATCCTTCATCAGTCATTCAGGTCCACCTCAATAGATCAAGCAAGACCAGCTTCTAATCAGGAAAGAAATTTGGTCTTGTAATTAACAAAACTTTGCCACATCTAAGTTCCCCATGACAAGTGAAGCTTTTTTCCATCTTCTTTCCATCTTCTGCAGAGTATTACAGCACTGTCTCTTTCGTACTATTCCTCACACTGCGCTACAGTGAGAACTCTTACCCTGCACATCCTGGGCTGCAGGGGACTTTCAAAACAGTCTGTCAGTCAACTAAAACTGTCATTTTTCTAGGATATGATCTGTGTGTCTTTTGGTAGTTGGCATGTGAATTTACACAGAATCATTTTCAGGGTTTCCAGGTTTTCTATGAAACTTTTACAAATTTGTTAAACCATCCATTGGTCATTCACTTTCTATTTTCACCTGTCTGATTGATTTTTATAATGCCCCAGGCACCAGCAGATTTCCAGTAAAAGCAAACTGGGTCATATAATTTATTTCACACACTTCCACCAGACCACTTACAGGTTTCTTTCCTCAGATTGTTTTATTTCTGATTGTACTAGACATTGAGATTTTTTTCCCCATTTTTTTAGCCAGTATTCCATAATGACTGCAATCTTTTAGTCTGTATATACAGGTAAATATAAGATATTCACATAATAAGATTTATGAGATAAAATATATCTTCTTTGTATTTTGTATGAAATTTGTCAGATATATACTTCTATTATGTACCTCATATATAATACATTTTTATTTCTTGACACCCACGTTCATTATAGATATCAGCATTTCCTGTGTCAAGAGAAGTTGAACTCTGAGCCCTCAGGCCTCCCTAAGTCCTGGGGCATACTGAAAATTATTATAACCCATGGTTTGTTTTGCCATATTACTTAATTAATCCAGCTGCTCTTGAATTGCATTCTTCTTTCACTGGATATTAAACCAACTTGTCAATTGTAATTGCAGAGCTCCTTTTTCCTTCTTTATCTCATTCAGGCCAGTCCTACTGAGTCTATCATTTCTTGCATGATATTGCTTTAGTTCAGTCATTTTTAGTCACAGAAAATACATGGTCTAATGAGTCGAAACAAAACAAACAAACAAAAAAAAAAAAGACCAGCAAGTTTATGAAATAATACTTGTAATTCATACATAAACTTAATATTTCAAAACATTTTAATTATAAGGCTGTATCTGTAGAAACATAATAAAACTTGTACAGATGATTCTAATATATTGGTAGTCAATAATTTCAAATTTTTACCAAGTTTTAACTCTGATGTGTTAAAGATGCATCAGACTGTTAAAGTGGGCTCACACTGCACCTCTGCCACTTATAGAGGAAAACAAGTACTTCCAAGGAATATCAGGTAACATTCAGTACTTGCAAAGTTGCTTCTTTCTCTGTGCACAAGCACACAAAATTACTTTTAAAAATTAGGTGCACAGCTTTCTTGTCTTCACTTAATGTTTGCCTTCCCTCTTCTATCAACACTGAACAGGAAAACATATGCAGATACAAAGAAAACATGAGCAAAGCATTAACAAATTAAGATAAATTAATGACATTGTCTCCATCCCCATTTGAACCACAGGACATGGATATCTTTGGCTTTCAGGGAGACATGACCTTAATGTCATCATTTGAGTTATTTTGCCCACCAAATATTCTAGAATCAAGGCCTGTGAGCAGCTCCCTTACATCCACAGAACTTCAACCTTTATCAATAAATGTGAGCATGATCAGGCTCAAATAAACAAGCAGATGTGTAGTCACATAGTTTTTCCAGCTAGAGACCATAAATGAGCCTTATCCTTTTTTGTCCTATTTACAGAGCAGTCCCCATTTTCATGCCTTCTTGAAAGATATGGTCCTTACAAGTCTTTTCACTTCAAGTATCTGTATATCTGATGTTTTAAAATTAGTACATTTTTGTTCATTTCCCAGGGAGCTGAAACCAAAAAACTACTGAATCATTGCTAACACGTGATATGCTCATTTTGTTTATCTTGCTGTGCATTTGTTTTATTTATTTTCTCAAGCATATTTAGTGTGCAGTCTCTGTGTGGAGTATTATATATTTCTAAATAATGCAATATTGCTGACAGGGTTTACATGACGGAACCATTGATATTGATGTGACAGCCTTAATGTCTCTCTGCTTATTATTATGAAGTATCTTTGCCATAATGCAGAACGTAGTATTCTTAATCTCCTCTTCACTCTACATGATTAGTTGTGCTGCCCTAAAATAAAATCTTAATTCATTCTGAATAGTGGCAGTGATCTTGACAGTCAGTAACACTCATCCTCAGTGTGATATCCTGTCACCAATTGTTTCTTTCGTTCCTCTCTATGAGGTGAAAGCCCAGACTAAGCAGATACCCCCACTAGAATCACCAGTCACCTGTGAACTGCAGGCAGACAGGGTACCCCAGAAGCGCAGTGAGCACGCCTGCACATGGCACCAAAGATACTGTTACAGATGAAAAAAGGAGACCTAAGCATCAGTAAAGGGAGAAACTGAAGTGCTAATGTTATCCAAAGTGAGTTTTTTAACATTTCTCAAGTGTCTCAGCTAGAGCTCAGAATCATCATCTCATCTAGGCAGACGGGCAGGAAGATGGGCAAGCAGGAAGTATCTACAGTTACCTTTGCTTAAAATTTCCCACTAGTGCAATGGTTTTCTTGTAGTTCTGCCTGCTTGTTTATGGCTAAGGTCTTTTAGCTGCTCAGAACCCAGCTGTCTAAAACTCCAGCAGGCTGTGCTATGCTAATCACTATTGCCAGCAAAGATCTAATGTAGAGCTGACATTGCAGTTGCTTCATTTTAGAAAACAGGCTGTAGAGAGAATAGTACTGCCTTTGCCACATAGCCCAAGTAGCTATTCCCAGACTGCCTGAGAGCTCATTTTGCTATATATATTAAAGATATGGGCTCTGGTTATCCATTGTTTCAGTAGCAATAGTTATTAAAATAGCTCAACAGATCCACCATCAATTTTCAATCAATATTGTTCTTATTTAAGGAACAATTCCTGATGCTGTTTCTCTTACCCAGAATAGCTGTGGGTTCCCTATCCCTGGAAGTGTTTATGGTCTTGGATGGGGCTTTGAGCAGCCCTGCTCATGGCAGGAGGGTTGAAACTAGATCTTCTTCATGACTCTTTCAGGCCAAACCATTCAACAATTCTATGATTTTATAAGTCTATGATTGTACTAGAGTGCAATGAATTCCTCTACACTAAAAAAAAATTACTTTTAGTTTGTTTTATTGATCTCAAAGTCACAGAGATGCTGCATCTGTGTAGTCCAAACACATACTTACACTAAACATCTGGCTTGCATTTTATTTTTAATAGCATGGAAGTTAGCCATGTTTCAAGAGGTTTTAATTGTCCAGTAAAATAGTCCTTTATCTTATCTCTTTATATTTCTTGTCACTATGAATTACTTTCAAGTGTGGAAGAAAGACAGCTCCTTGATGCAGTTTGGAAATGTTGATTTCCTAGTTACAATTCATAACAACACAAAGAAGGCTGGATGATTATGGATCTGAGAGAAGAATATAAAATCATCCAGAAATGAATTGATATCTAGAGTACAGAGTAGTACTGACCAATTTACCCAAATTGTCATTCCCCCTGAATTTAATTGTACCCTTAAGTCCTTGGAATTATTTTTGCACATTTTTAGTATACCAAAATGTAAGGATTAATTGGTGTTTTCATTTTAAAATGTAGTGAGCAAATATCAAGCACAAAAACAGTACTACAAGGACAGGATAAACAACTTGGTTAATCCCACATAGGAAACCAATCCTACCATTCAGAAGTTTGTCCATATTATTATTACTTTGTTGTCTTATCATATCCAGCTCTTTTCCACCATCTTAAGTCAATTGGATTCACTTCCAGACAGTTTTATTTTCTTTACTATATGACTGCAATGAAAAGTCCATCCTCTGATTGTTTGCTGGACAGTGTAAGCAGTCTCAGTTCACCTCTCAGCAAGTAGGAAACCATATCAGCAATCAGAAAAATGAGCTGACCTTCAGTCTCAGCAGACAGACCTCATGTGTACAAGGAAAATGAGTTCTGGCTAGGCTTCTTCAGAGATATGGCTAGTTCACATTGGCAAAGCCAGGCATAGGGTTGTACTTCTGCTGCAGGGAAACAGGGCTTAAGTTTCCCAGCTATCAAACATCCAGCAAGTTTTCTCAGCTTTGCTCTCACTGCAAACTACAGAAGACTGTAAAAGTTGTGCAGTCATGGTTTGCTGATTTTTTTATGCCATGACGATTTGGAAGAAAAGAGTCTTTAAAATTTTTATCATATCAAGTCTATGCTGAGAAC
Organism: Parus major; assembly: GCF_001522545.3. NCBI lineage: Eukaryota > Metazoa > Chordata > Aves > Passeriformes > Paridae > Parus > Parus major. Next base: position 34,235,903 of record NC_031799.1, on the reverse strand, counting down.
TCTCAAACAAAAGAAGGCACTGCAAAACACTACATGCACATGGCAAATAGTGCTCAACTGAAAAAAAAAGAAAGAATAAGTGCATCTTACTTAAATATTAGTGGTACAATCTTCAGAGACAACATAACTTTTATGTGATTCATTGTAATTTTTATATTGGCAAAAATACCTCAATATTAGCTATAGGCATAGACAAGGGATGGCTATCCATGATATCAGCTCCAGAAATAGGCTAAGAAATTATCACACTTAAAGCAATTAATAAAGGAAAAAGAAGTAGGGTAAGCTACTTCTCACTAAATAATGTTAGGGGGCAATTTAAAAAGCAATATGGCATATGATAAAAACATTGTTTTAAATCAAATGTAATACTTGTAAATCACCAGCTGTATTCTCTCTACCCATTTCTTTCCTGAAGCTTAGCTTTTAAACACATCTCTGCATCTTAACCAAGTCTTTGTCTCCCTCCTGTGTTCAGACTGTTGTTAACATAAATATGACAAGAAAATGAAGATCTCTTTAAAATATTTACAGTCACTGCTTTAAAATCATATATTAACTCAAGTGATATGTAAAGCAACATTAATATTTCTCAGATAAAGTAAATACTTCCCAGATAAAGGCTAATTCCCATCTGATAAAAGCAGGTCAGAAAAAATTGCAAACAACTTAACAAAGTCAATGTGGTCCCTTTGGGATTTATGATTGATTTTTTTCCCCTCCTAAGATACTGCATCTAAAATTTCTTCCTACTTGCAATATACTAATTTTCAAAAACTTATCCAAGATCTCTAAACCTTCCTTTTGACTGTCAGACTGCCAAATTTACATGATTTCATCAAGAAACGACTTTCTAAAGCATTAAAGCAGAAGGGGGAGAATGATTAATGCATAGATGAAACATATCATTAAATCTTAAACTAATCAATTATTAAATTCTGCAATATTTTAGTAAAGGTGCCTGTTTTTATTTCCAAAGGGATTATATGGAGCTAAGGTGGATATTTCATACATTTTTGATGCACACACACATCTATGCTTCACTCATTAAGTAGTGTGAGACTGCTTTAAAAGAAATATGCTGGTACATGGGAAAGACCCTCAAATATGTCATATAAAAATCTATTAATTTATTTTTCCTTTATATCTCTTTTATTTTCCTTTTCCTCATTTGCAACAGCCAAGACAACTGTTTTTGTGAAATTACTAGTATGTGGTTTGTTGCTGTATTTTTACATCTTCTAGTGCTGAATGTGTTCCCTTTTTAAGAGAATCTGTAGAGCAGTCTTTCTTTCTCTTTGTTGCAAAGGAACAAATTTCCAAACCAAGTCACATTATTTGGAATGCACTGCATCTGATATTTGAATATCTGAACCACCAGGGTAGTAGAAAAAGTGTTTCCAAATAATAGACACCTTTTTGTATGAACCCTTAGAAATTTGTAGAAGAATGTTCCAAATATTAAAAATAATAATAAAATATATTATACACGTGGACAGCTACCATCCATGTGTTTGGCATAAAAAGATTTTAAGAAAAGCCATCATTTCAATCTGATGGAAGTCTAGGATAAACCCACGACATGATAACATGACACCTGTCAAGTTACATGTCTCTGCTGTAAGCCTATTCCATCAGCAATGGCTTGTAGTCTTCCACTTCTCTTTGTTGCTATGTGTCTACCCCTTTCCAAAAGCAGAATGAAGACCTTTACTCAAATGTGCTTCAGCCACACACACACCTCGAAGTCTAGCCTGGTAGATTCCTTTCCAATAAGCTGAGGCAGATGACCCAGTTCTAAAAGTATTTAAAGCATTAAAATATACCTTTTAAAATGAGAATTAATTTTGTAGCCCTTTTGTAGAGCTTGGATATATTTGCTATAATTTCTGTTCCCACTTCCTGCCTGCCCAAGAGATCACAAAAATCTTGCAGATAATTCTTGCTTTGGTTTGGTAAAATAAAAAGGAACTGAACAAAAATATCTTTAGGCAAAGAATCTTCTATTTTAACCAAAAATACTGCAAATACTTTGGCATAACAGAGCCAATAATTATCTAAAATTTGCACACTCATTATTATTGTGAATTACTTAGCATACATTAAATCATTACAAAACTTTTGGGGATGGTACTCTTAAAGTCTACTTCATGCTTACATTTTTGACCCAAAGGAGGAGTTAAATTTTTTCTCAGTTGCTCTAATATAAAATATTAACAGTTTTCAAATCCTTCTATTCTTTCAGTTACTGGAATTCTCTCTTATTCAGCAGTCTATGATTTGATTTTCTATAAACCTGTATCTTCACTGACTTCTGCAGAATGGCACATGTCTCTCTGAAGCTGTAACCCATCACCCTGGTATGTTAGCACCATTCCTGTTTCAAGGAGAAATGAAATAGTGTTGTTAGTTTTATGGCTTTGAAAATCCCTCCAATAGGGAGACAGAGAGCACATTGAAGTATTTCTCACTATAACCTTTTCTTACCTAGCTAAAGAGAAAGTCAGTGTAGTAGAGCTAGAATAAAGCCTGTTCACAGAGATTTTTCAGCACTTATGTTCTATAGCATACCTGCATTTGAATATATTTCATCTCCTTGAATCTTTGCTTTTCTCCTTTTCCATTTTGTACTATTCAGAAGGCAAATGCAACTACAATAACATGTAAGTTGGATTTGTAACCCATCCTGAGGGGGTGAATGCTAAGTAGGTCACAAGAACACAGATACTGATGGGGTGATTCACCTGTGGGGTGAGGAAGAGCTCCCATACTTCTGTCACACACCTTTTCTAATGCAATGTGATAGAATGATCTTCTACAAAAATGACAAAGACAAAACGTAGAGTCAAGTAAGCTTTTCTTTGGCCTTCAGAGATGATCTTGCTTAAGTGTTAAAGTACTTAACCCACCACTCAATAATAGTCTTGAGTAGTAACATTACTGAAAATTAGCTTTGAAATAAGCAGTACTATGAGTGCTTTGTTTGGCAATAGATGTTGCATGAATTCAGCTGCAGTTAGACAAGCCAAGCTTTCAATTACTGCAGACACCATGGTGGAAAGAGGACCAGCATGTGGGCAGTAATTTTCATTGTTTGCTTTACTCCTGTATCCTTTGATAGCCAGCTGGTGATGGATGGGAAGCAGTGTAATGATGCAGACTCTCTCCTCTGAAAGCCGTTTTGTACAGCAATCCAGATACTAATAAAACCCCATGAAATACCAGATTTTTACGAACTGCTAAAGTGATATGACTGTTATATGTTGATAATGATAAATTGAAGGAGTAATTGGCAATAATTTATTACCCTTTTCCTTGAGTGAAAATTACTCATACAGCTAAACGATACCAGTATATTATGAAAATGAAGTAATTCTCTTCCCAGGCTACTCCTATAACAGCCAGAAGCCATGTCTGCTGTTTTTGTAACTTTCACTACTGCTCAATTCTGAGCTCCATGCAAAAAGGACTTTCCTTTCTCTTCTTTTTGTGGTACACAGAATACTATGATCCAGACAAGGATCACAAGATTAAAATCTTTTAACAGAAATAATAGCACCAAAATATTTTTGTAGTCTCAGGAGATTGAAAGGAAACATTTCTTTATACAGCATATAATGATACAGTCTAATTTCCTGAACAAGTAACTGATTCAAGATAGTAAAGCAACAAATATCCTACCGAGGAAAAAAGTTCAAAATTAATTAAAGACACAGAATGAAATTATCTGAATAATTAGAAAGTCATCTCTATTTGTTCAAAGCAAGATAAGCGTACAGGAGTATCTCTTCAGTTCTCATCTCTGAAAACAGATCAGAGATTACTGGGATGAGAAAGTCCTTGGGATGAGAAAGAAATTCATTAGACCCTTAGTCATTCAGTGGAATCATTCACCTCAACAAAATTTGTCTTCAGTCAAGTTTGTAATTGCAGAGATGTAATAAATACACAAATAACATGGAATAGCTTTCAAAGAGCCAAAGGGAAGCTTTTGATAGCCACATTGACAGTGGCATGAGGTCTCCTGAGCATTCTTTTTTATAGGAAATGTTTAATTGCTTTTTATTGAGCAGAACCTTTCCTTCTGCTTGTAAAAGAAATTATTGCTTTCTCCCTCTGGTTCAGTCAGAGGAAGTTAATAGTCCCAGTTTCCTCTGGCAACAGACACAGTTAATGACTGGAAGACTATCATAAACAGGGTTTATTGCCCAAATTACAATTCAGTTCCTAACCAGCCTTCTCATTTCAAATTGCCCTCCTGGCATTTTGGTGATTTTCTGTCTTATTATCTGGTTCACAAAGACTGTTCTCTGATATTTAGAAACTTTATGTGCTGCTTCTTTTTTTTTTTTTTTTAATAGTACTCACATTGCTGGAAATTGTTAAGTTCAATGTGAAAGGTATATTTATTGACTTCACAACACCAAAGTGCTTCTCAACAGAAATGATTCTTCAGCATACAGCAAAACCTGTGTTCAAATACAAAAAATAAATAATTCCTTCTCTGCCCTGAAGCTGTTCCTTTTGGTGTAATATCTGTGCTATTAATTGGGCATTTGTATAAAAAACATAACTGTATAGGAAAATAACTTTGAAATCTTTAAATTAAAAATATTAATAGAATACTACATATATGATAATTATTCTTACTATGACATCATAAATGCACAAAGAGATCTGAAGTTAAGCTAAAATCCCTGCTTTATAGTGCTATCAAAGAAGTCAAACATATTGACTATGTGTAGCTGGTATTATGGTTGGAACACATAATGAAATGAGGACACTTGAAGAAAAATCAAGGCATATTTTCTGTAATTATTTAGCAATTTAGCAATGAGAAGTGTTACACAAAGCAAAAACTAAAAATTGTGTTTCTCTGAAGGGGGATTTCAGAAGGGAAGATTTTGGGATTGCACACTAGGGAATTTCTTTGCTATTACTCCTCATAACTAGGTGTCAGATTTTCTGAATAGATAGATACATCCAAGAGAGACACTAACTCAGAGTGAAATACAGTAGCAAGAAATATAAAAGCCACATTCCTGCCAGAACAAGGACATAATTACAAACACTGCATAAACCTAATCAGTAAGTTGTAATGTCACAGACTGTCAGAGGTAACAAAACTCTACAAAGAACATAGGTTTGAAATGTAACCAAGTCTCATCATGAACTCCAAAAGCCATCACTGAATCTATATTGAGCAAGTCTCCAGAATTTTACATAATGAAAAAAAACAAAAACCAAAACAAAAATAATAGGGGAAAAAAAATTAGATTCATTGAAAATGGGAGAAAACAGTGATTATTTTAATTTATGGCACTCATTCCCTAAAACAAAGCATTTGAAAACTTCCAGCTCTATCAGGGCACTTCAGTGATGCTATCCTCTATAATTCAGACTCGTGATCTTTTACATTTAAGTATTGTATAATCACTAGCATTGCAATTCTGAAAACATTTACTATCACTTCATCCGGATTTTTACATTTCAGATTGGCAGTTTTATACTTGAAATATAAATAGTTATGTATATAGTATGTCTTTTAATTTTTTCTTGATCACAAAATCCTTCTATAAAGGATTTCTATAAAGGATTTCAAGACTGACAGAAAAAAAAAAACTCCATCTATGTATAATAGAGATAACATCTTGTTTGCTTATGGCTAAGGATTCATTCAAAGGTATATCTATGTCTCTAAGAGGTGTTGCAACAGGTACAATAAAGATAGTAAATACTTTGAACAATCAGACTGATTTATTAGAACACCTAATCAATATTTATAGAGCATTTCAATATCACACAGCCAATATGACTATGGCATACTACAAGATTGAATTCAAAATCAACAGTAGCAAATGACAGAGGACTCTGTAACCAGGGCATAAATGGTCAGTCTTCCAAATACCACTTATTTTTAGCTATAGTAAACAAGATAAAAATAAATTTATTATTTCTAAAAAGCAGAGAGTGCTTTGAAGCATAGAATTTTGTTTTAGTCCAGTTTCAGCCTCACCATATTCTTTCCTTATTTCTCTTTGGCCTAGAAGCTTATTTTGTACAGGATGAGTTACAAAATAATAATGCAAAAGACTGCAACTGATAACAAATCCCTTAACTTTTTAAAATTTTCTTTCTTTTTTTTTTTTAAATTTTGTGTTATTGCTGTGATATGCAATAGGTGATTCCCCACGTTTGGTACCACACTAGGGAGTCAGGGACCATAGTACACATACAGATTCTCCAAAAGAGTTATCTCACTCCTCAGTTTCTGCCTGGGAATTGGAAGCTCTTCCACAACATCAGCAACAGCTGCACCACAAACGTACTATGAGAGTTACATAAATCTGTGAGAAAAAGCCACTCTAAATTAGTCCTGCTGAGCAACACCACTTCCAAGAGAGCTCTCCTTCTAATAGAAGCCATCAGACATGAAACTTGTTACTCTGTGTCTTTCAGAGATCAAGTGCCATCATTTCACTTCGACATTAGAGAAAGGAATTAGTCTCTATCAAAAATATCAGACATACCTTGAGTAGTATGTGAAAGTGAAGTTGAGAGCCAAGTTGTTGTCTGCAGCAGGTGCTTATTTCAGCAGTTCCAGCAATGGGAGAGAAAAAGGATATCTGAAGCCAAATCAGAGCCTTATGACAGTGATGGAATGGCCAGTTCAGCATTTCCACTCCAACATGTCCATCTAAAGATTCTCAATCTATATTTTAACCTAAATCCTGAATGCCTTCTCTGAGTGATAAGTAGACAATCAGAGAACTTGGAAATCAGAGTCTAACATGGGAAGAAGCATGATACAAAGATAGCACTTTGCAGAGCATCCCTTAGTACAAAACTGCACCCTGATTTTTTCAGATCCCACAGTCTGAGCATAACACTTGTTCAGCCCCATCTTATGTCTGCCCTACTCACAAAAAATGCCCCAGCACTCCATGCACCTGCAATGCAGGCAATCTGGTATTTGTCTCACAGCACAAACCTGCAAAACAGGAGATGGGTAACCTGAGGCTGAGGGAAAACAGGAGAAGGATAACCTGAGGTTGGTCTCTTTATGAGGAGAAAACCCCTAGAACAGATAATTTCTACATGCTCTGGTACTTGAGCTCTCTCCTCTGGTCTGGAACACACTAGACTGGAATTATGGAAAACTTGGTAGCCTGTAGCTCTGTTGATAAGTTTTAGAAAGGCAAAACATGTGTCACAGGTCTTGTACTGCATGATTACGCACATCTGTCAATGAAACCATTATTTTTACAGTGAAACAAAATCAAACCAGATTAATCTGATCTCTCAGCCTCATAGCTACCATATGTTGGATGAGAAAATAACTGGTTTGGAGTTCCCATAGTCATAAAAATTCAATTTATATCCACTTATTCCTGATATGTGTGGTAAGATATTACAAAGTTTGGTCTAATGGACTATTAACAGAAACATTGTATAACTGTGTGGCAGACAGCCTTTACTTTCTATCACTAAACACTTCATTAATGACCAATTAAAGAATCCCCCTGAACTAACTAATTTGATGCTAGATCTAAGTTTTTAAACAGTATTTTAGAAAACTAAACTGTTATTATGCAGCATATTGGAAAATATGCTGCATCAGAAAGATCTACATCACTATTAATAACATGTCAATAAAGTCTATTATCACTCACACAGTTACATTTCCAGCAGTACTCAACATTACCTCAGGAAAATCAGATCTGGAGCATTACACACTCCCCTTAGAGTGAGTAGTGATGCAGCTGCAGGTAACCACAGTGCAGGCTGCTACTATCTGTTATGAAGAAGGAACTGAAATAACTTTCAGTGACTCCAATAAAATACACAGCCTTGTCTAGAGCTTTGCTTCGCTGAAATATATGCAGATATCTTACATCAATGACCATATGCTTAGTCTCAAGACTCTGGGTGATTTCATGGCATATTCTCAATTATTGTCCAAGGGAAGAAAGCAAAAGATGGGCATCACAGGACACAGAGATGCATCCACTTCTCCACAAAACAGCAGCTACAGCCAAAAGAGGCCCTCAGCTGCCAAGCTGAGCTATCTGTCCTTTGGTCAGTTTATGCACAGCTGTAACAGATTAGGAAATAATTAAGAAAACAAAAGAAAAAAACGCATGCATCAGCAAGAGAATAACCAGGTTATTTACTCCACAGCTCTTGCCTAAAATGCCACCAGGATGCAGGGCCACAGACTTCTGGAGAGCAGTTTTTTTACAGGACCCTCAGCTCGCTGCTACCTGAGCCGTGGAGGGGCTGGTAGGAAGCATGTGGCTGGAGCCTGTCTGTTTCTCACCCCTTGACTGATGGCAGATTCCCCTGTCTTAATAAAGCTCTGTGAAGAAACACACCTAAATTTTTGGCCTTTAAAGCAGCACCTTTCCAAGAGCACTGAATTTGTGAACACCTGGCTGAACAACCAGCAGCCAGAACAGCATTTGCCAGCACTGGTACCCTAGCCATAACTTCTCACCCACCGCACTCATTCCTTCATTTTTTCACTTCATCAGTCTCCATGTCCCCACACTGCAGCCATGGAGCCTTATAGCTCCTACACCATTTTGATCTATCCCTGCAAAGGGCAGGCTCTCTGGGGGCATAAGCCACCAATGTGGTTTCTGAAAAATTCAAAGCATGCCCAAGTTTGGGAAGGAGCTTGAGTTTACTTCACTGAGACTTTTAAATCTCCTGCGCCAGAATATGGGAATTTGCCAGTTAAGTAACACTGGTCATCTCTTCTTTGTTACTGCCAACAGATCTGCTTTCTTCCTGGAATTCAGAAACAGCTGAACAATTCCTCTCATCTTTGCTACTATTTCTAGCTCAGTTTCTGAATCCGTTATCTTCAGAATGTTGTCTCAAGTATGAATCCTAAATACTTCTGTCGTAAATACCTGTTATTGAATAATGTTTTTTGTAATAAGATAATAAGAGACTGCACCGTATTTTGTCATAGGCAGCACAGCTGTAATTTATAGTGTGTTTTATGCTTCTTGTCCCTCAACCAATGAAAGAAATTACTTCTTCTTTACCCTAGCATGGGACATAGTGTGTGGCCAACCAAATTATGATTGTGTTGCTCTCCCTCCATTAATCCTCATTATTCCACTCAGTTGAACCAAACGTGGCAGCAGCAGTCTTGAGAGCAGCTGCAAGGTTTTTGGGAGCATTGTTATCTCTGTGATGAATTGCAAAGTATCCTGCGTTATACTGTAATCAGTAGCACATCACCTTCAGCCAGCTAACCTGCCTGACTGAAGCTGTGAATGGGGAAAGAGATTCAAGAAGTGCCATAACTCAGAATATGTCTGGAGTAGGACATACGAAGGCCCACTTCCAGTGAGGTCTCTGGCTTCTCCCCTAGAACTTCACATTTTGTTGCCAAAACTAACAATCTGGTATCAATTCTCTTTAACAGAAATGTAGAATAGAAGTAATCCAAATAATTTAAATGAGCATAAGTAATGGAATGAGGGTCATAAAATCATTTTATCCTACATTTTAACAGTAATTATATTCTTTTCAGAGAATAATCACCACTTTCTAGAACTGAGCTTTTAACAGTACGGCATATTAATTAATATGGGGACTGGAATTTTTGAGACTTCATGTTAGACAACATAATACCCCTTACAGATAAAAAAAAAAAAAAAATCATAAGGTAAGCATGACTCAAAGAATAAACTCAAAGTAACCCCCACACTCAGCAGTCTGGGACATTTCAGCTCCTAAGCTCCCTTATATCACAGCTTTTTGGGGTGGGTTGCTAGATGAATTTATTCTGTAAAACAGCCTAAAGATAATCCAAATGTAATCAGTCAGACGTGTAAGAACCAATTCACTGCCCTTTAAATAAATACTTAAATGAAATAAATTTCTCTTTCCCAATCCCATGCTGCAGTACCAGGAGGTCATGATTTCTCAGGGATGTACAGCAACTTGTCTCCCAGGTGCCTGTGGTGATTGGAATCTTCCCCATTTGTGAGCCAGACTGGTTAACTGAGACAAGAGATTTAGGCCTTGCAAGTCACATCAGAGCTGTGGCCATCTCTGGTGATGCCCTGATTCAAGTGAAATACTGCTCATCTGGCACTTCACTCTCATGCAACTTAAGAACTCTCTTTTGTATTCTTGGACCTCTGCTCTACACAGAACTTAATTGGGCTGAGCTATTAATTGTCCACAAAAGAGATTTCTTCCCAACCTGAACTACAATTTGTTGTGCAACATGTACATTTGTTAGGCCTTGAAATGTGCATTTTCTGACTTTTTATGACCTTGCCTGGAACTGAATTTTCCAAATTCACTCACTCGTAAACACTGACCATTAGCTTTATACTTATGAGTAGGGCTCCATCCCCTTTGCATAGTCAGACACACAGAGTGTTTGCAACTACTTCAGCAGAGAGCAAGGAGAAGCATGATACTGTAAATCACTGACCCCCTTCTGCTCTTGTGGATCTTTCCCATCAGTTTCTCCTAGGACAGAGAACTTTCACAACCTTTCACATTTTCTAAATGGTTGGCCTGTTTCTTTGTTTTAATCTGACTGAGATCAGACTGATATACAAGGTTATTCTTTGTGTGTAAAAGACATTACAAGGAGCCGTTCACATTCTCTGGAGGTTAACACAGAAGATAATGAGTAGAGAGATGCTAGAAAGACATCATAAACACTCCAGATTGTTTAGGCTGTCTTTCTAGCATCTTCCTCTGTGAATACAGTTTTGTTATTCTACAGATATACCCTTTCTGTCTGCTGCTGGTTCAGTCTAATTCCAGAAATAAACTGCTTTAAAAGATGCCTTTTTGCAAAGTATCCTTCCTTTCACAGACATGGGGAGAGCCACACAGTGTGTGCTGCTTCATATTACATCCACAGACATCTGATCCTTATGACCTAAGTAATGACCATTCTTAATATAATAAACTCGGTATTTTCTACAACCAGGAATGAGATTGTAGAAAATCTTGAGAATTTTAAAAATCTTAAGAATCTTAAATGAATTGTATAAACAAAGTTTTTAGGAAAGTAAGAACTGGAAGCAAATATACTGGTCACAACAGTAGATTGTCAGACAGTAGATAGTCTTCCACTGCTGTTCATTTTCTTTCAGTAAGGGTTTAACAATGCTCAGCAGGATTTTGGCTCAATATTTGAAGGTGTTATTTCAGTATTGCAGAGCCATGGCAATTCTGTGCTGTGAACTGCCCCTATTCATTTCTCCTGTTCTGAGCATTGATTGTCACACAAAGTTCTATCATTTTGCCAGGTGTCAAACTGATGGTGGTACAAACCTTGAACTAAGACTTACACTAGCATTTCTCCAAAATAAGGTGCTTGCTTCATCACAGAGTAGTTTGTGTTGTAAGTGGCCTTCAAAGATGATCTTTTCCAACTCCCCTGCTGTGGGTAGGGACTCCTCCCACTAGAATAGCTTGCTCAGAGCTCCATCAAAACTGGCCTTGAACACTTCCAGGGATGGGACATCCACAGTTTCTCTCATCAGCCTGTTCTTGTGCCTCACCACCCTCATCATAAAAAAAATTCTTCCTTGTATCCTATCTAAACCAAACATTTTCAGTTTAAAGTTTAAAACAGTTATCCCCTTGTCCTCTAAGTACAAATCCTTATATAAATCTTGTTCTATATTTCTTATAATCTCCCTTGTACACTGAAAGACCACAGTAAGGTCTCCCCAAAGCAGTGTCAATAAAATAACTGTTGGACCTATTTCCATATTGGAGAAATAAGTCACAATTAAGGGTATATATAAAATCATGGGAATCAACACAATCAGAACACAAATTAAAATTTCATAAAACAAGGGTATCTAATATTCACCTATACATAGTATCTTTTAAAATATAAAAGGTCTGTGGTTGATTTTTGGAATGTGTTCCTTTACACGTGTCTCACTGAATGGATGTGGTTGGAAGGCACTATGGTAGGTTTCAACCTTCCTGCTCAAACAGGGTCATCCTAGAGCACAAAGCACAGAATTGTGTCCAGACAATTCTTGAATTTTCCCAGTGAGAGAGACCCCACAACCTCTCTGCACACTCTGTTCCAGTGCTAAGTCAAGTTCTTCTTTGTATTCAAATGGGAGGTCCTGTGCATCCATCCATGCCCACTGCCTCTTGTCCTATTGCTCAGCACCACTGAGCAGAGCCTGGATCCTCCCTCTTGATGCCCTCCCACCAGGTACGTACTGACATTGATCAGGACCCCTTTCAGTCTTCTCCTCTGGGCTGAACACGCCCCACTCCCTCAACCTTTCCTCATAAGAGGAATGATCCAGTCCCCTCTTCACCTTGTTGCCATCCACTGAACTTGCTCCAGCAGCTCCATGTCCTTTTTGTGCTGACAAGCTTAAAAGTAGACAAAGCACTCCAAACGTGTCTCACCAGGGTTGAACAGAAGAGGAGAATGATCTCCCTTGACCCGCTGGCAATGCTCTTCCTTGTGCACCCCAGGATGCCACTGGTCTTCTGGGCCACAAGGGCAAAATTTTGGGGTTTTTTTTCGTTCAGGTGCAGTTCAGAGCATCTACCAACCAGCAGTGAGATATCAAACCAATCAAAACTTGGCAGAGAGCTACCTCAGCATTCCGGATGTGGTTGTCTTTGTGTCAAATGTAGTAGGGATAGAAGTAATATTCTGGCTTACTTTACACATAAAAATGTGTGAATTTTGCATTAAAAAACTAAAGGTTTGGTGGTAATACAGTGCATTATTTTTCACTTACTGAAATGTACACTCTACTGCTAGTTAAAGATTCTGACTAGTGCTGTCAAACAAGCAATCTGATTTCAGAGGAACGATGTAATTAAAACTACTGCTGGTGGGCATCTGGAACACAATGGGACTGCTTCTATTGTAACAGATTGTAACAGAGATGTAAAGAAGTAATTGAATAGAGAATTTTTTTCATCTGCAGTTATCGCTACAATACGGATCAAGTAAATTATACATTGCGGGTACATTGTGTGGGTGTGCAGGGGAAGTGAGAGTGTAGCTCAATCCTGACATTTAACTGACATACGTCAGTTCTGCATTGCTTCCCAACCTAGCCAGGTTTTTGCTACAGCCCTTATGGTGATAGCAGTGATAGAACCACAAAATAAGCAGTATTCCTCCTGGAAATAAAGAGGAAATAAAGAGGGTAGGGAAGCAAGGTAGAGGGCCACCTCTTCAAAGTGTTTCTAACTGGTACACCAATAGGTGACAAAATAACAACTTAATATTTTACCATATTCTTAATGTTTTTCTTCTGTTTCTATTCCTCTCCTTTAAATTTACACAAACTAACTCTAGACCTTGCAATATACTCTCCTATTCACCAGCTGTCACTCAGATTTACCTTGCCCATACCTCACCACTAACTTGATCCAATGCTTCATTCAGAAATCACAGAGCACATAGGGTGATAGACACTGAGACCAGAGCTTTCTCCTGCCACACCTGAGGATGCCTCACAGCACCACAGCAATGACCAGTCTTGCACCAAACTACTTCACATCACCAGACAGATTTAGGAAACTGAAGACAAGCTTCCATGAGGTACCAAACTGGAAGAGATACCATTTGGGTGGCTTAGTAAAATACCTCCACAGACAAAACCTTTTATTTCAGTACTGAGAGACTAGACCTGACAATACAACTCAGTACTGTGACATCAGGCAAAGCACAATCACAACACAGTGATTAACATTAACAGAGTGATCAGGCACTAACATGTCTAACGCTAAGGCCAGAGGTGTTCTTCACAATAAAAATGTGCCCAAGAGCAGCATGACTGGGGCTGCCCTGGAAAGAAAAGCCGTAAGCCAGTGTGACTCCGTACTGACAGGTCACTACCAGCCCAGATGTTTTTCCAGCTTTTATAATTCTTTAAGTCTGGTTTTCCAAGCTTCAAAACCTAGCACCAGAATTTGAAACTTCCATACAGTTGTTTTAATTCCAAAGACTACTACTTACACTATGCAAGAATATTTACTAAGTTTTACAGTAAAGAGTTTGTTACTACCATCCCTAGTTTTAGCAATACATCTCTCAAATCTCTTCAGATTACATCATGGAACTACAACATAGAATCATACCCAGATTGGTTCATTATAGTAAAAATTCTGAGCAGTTTAATGGCAATTTCTCTTATAATAATATATATATTAAAATAATACAATAGTTCAACGAATTTCCACTTTCTCACATGCTTTCTTTACATCACTTTTTAAATTAATCCATTTACCAAAATATACAATTTTTGCCTTTTTTGCATAGTGTAAAGGTAGGAGATAGAATTCCAAATTTCTCGGATTTCAGAAACTGTACAGCTTTAGGGTTTCTTACATCAAAGAAAAGTATTTATTCTTTATCTACTTACCAAAAAGTAAATCTATCCTTGCCTTTCTTTGATCACGCTCCTTAAAACATTCAGTAATCCATTGGTAATTGAAACTTCTTTGTTTCTTTAGCCTAAAAGGGTGGCATTTATCACAGATTTTCATGAATTCTGGTTTTGAGTTATCAAAAGTCCAGTTGCTGACTGGAGTGGGGAATCGTCTTTCCAATTAAATAGACTGATTTAATGGAAAAACTTGCAACATTTTACTTTTTAATTTGGTATATCATTATTAAGTACAAAAAGGTTCATCCTCATTTTATTTTCTACCCAGAGAATGAAATATGGTGAAAATTAAGCATACATCAATATAGTGCCAGACCTAGTAAAACCTTCAGCATAACTTTGCAACTACTAATACATCAGTACATGATGTCTTTTATTCCTGCTTCATTCCAAACACTTACTTGAATGTCAGGAATAGGCTCAAGCTTTTTACATCCAAGCATTCCTGGATATATCAAAAAATATTGAGCCAGTTAAGAGTTGAAAAGAAAAAAATAGGATTAATTTGAACAGAAACAAGGAAACATATGAAAATATAGAGCATCAGCTGACACAAGAGCAGGACTCCCCACACTGCTGCCTGTATGAATAATTTCTCTCCACTAGAATTACTAGTTAAATAAGGATGTGGCAATCCAGACTTTCAATTCTTATTTAATTCTTGCTTGGCTTACAGAAGATGGAGTTACCATAGGAAGTTCTTATCATAGACAACTTAGAGGAATTTCTGGGATCTGGTACCTCCCTGAAGGACAGGTGGCACCTGGATTAAAGCATCCCTCACTGCACACAGCAAAAGCAGTGAGAGCATGCAGCTTTCCCACCAGCTTTCTCTTTTTAGGCTAGGTCTGGGAGAGACACTGGCCAGAGACTTCTATACTACAGAGGAGAATGCTAGAATGTGCTTTTGTGAAATCAAACACAAGAACTGGGAGATGATTCACTAGAAAAAGAACTGAAAGACTGAAAGAAGTGAAAAGAAATAATTCCCTCTCTTTCAGGTGAAACCAGTATTTTAACACCTTTCAATGTCTCTGGAGTATTCATATCATACCAAAAGAGCCCTGCTGCCAAACACTGAAATTATTGACCCAGCTTATAAGTGCAGATGAGAAAAAAAGACCAGGAGTCCCAGCAACAGGTCCTAAAATTCCTTCTACCAGTCTGATATGGGGGAATCAGGATTTCGCTATCCACGAGGGCTCAAAACCCAAATACAGACAAACAGCTTGGAAGGCTAGAATTGCTTCATGGATTAGTCTGAAAGAAACCTCAAGTAAGTAATTCATTCAGGACATGCTTCTGTGTTCCCAGTATTTATTCCTGTATGCCCCTCACTTGATATTCAGTCAACCACTGTCTGCTTAATGCAGTTGTCACTCTGTATTTTAATTCAACATAATTTTAACGCCTTACTGCGTTAAAAAAATTGACAAGATACTAGGCACAATTCAGAATCAGCAAGAGGTTCCTTGTTTAACTCATGAATCAGCTGCACAAATCAGTGCAAGGGTTTTTGTAAACACACAAAAAAGCATGCTTGCTAAGAAAATGCAAGTCTATTATAAAATAGAAAGGTTGGCTATTTTTTCTAAAGAGATAAGCCAGAGCTACAGCTGAAAGCAAGTACACAAAACTCAGAAAAATAAATTTAAAGAGTTAAAAAGCTTAATATGGAATCCAAATCAGATATTCATAATTGGCATGGCAAAAAGGGTTCTTTAAGCATTCATAATAGTAGTTTTGTTTCCATGGCTTCTATTGGAAAGACTCTTCTTGGAAAGAAATAAAACATCCATGAGGGAAGCTTGCTTTTTAGGGAAAAGGAGTACACCAGAATCTAAAATTCTAACACACATTAGTCTTGATTTTCATCCTGAAAGTGACAAAATCAATAAGTTTCAGACACAATGGCACGTTACATGACATGATTAAATTTTATTTTTTTGCATAATTTACTTACTTTGAGTTACACTAAGTTGACAAAAATCTCCAAACAGCAGTCTTAAAATGATGACTTTTCAGATAGGAATGTTACTTAACCCTAGAACATTCCACTGCTTGCTCTGAGGTTCTATCAACAAAGGGATAGTACATCATTATCATTAATAAATTGTTACCACTATACTGACATTACACAAAAATTAAAAATAAAAATAAATCCCCATTGTGTGCCAAAGAGTTTAGTCTGAAACCAGCTGTAGTAATGCTAAGCACTCTGACAGTAGCAGATAGTTTCTACACGAGTTAAAATAGGAGATTAAGGTCAGTATATGGGCATTTGCAGTAAAGTCACAAGCTGAGAAAAAAAAGTAACTCAAGGGTCCTTTCAGGAGATCTTCTGAAAATCTTTGCATAATGAGTGATCTCTCTAGCCCAGAGTATCAAAGTCTGCAATAAGCTAGAAGGAGCAAGTGAGAAGGTGGGACCAAAAGTACACTGTAGCATCATGAAAAGGCAGAGATTATTATTTACTCCAGTTGGACAAAGTTCCACATATAAAAGGCTGCAGAACTGAAAGAATGAAAAGGTAGAACAAATACTGGGGCAGGCAGACATGGAAACCACTTAAGAACACCAGACAAAGAAGTCTGCTGCACTTTGGGCTCAAAGTCAGTGCAGAGAAAGTCACAGGCCAATTGAGTGTAATACAGCAATCCAGTCTGGCACAACATTAAGAAATGAAAAGCAGATTTCTTGCAGCAGCAAATATGCATGCTCCAAAATAAGAATATAACATTAATAAACTAGGAGTTTAATATACAAAATGCATAGGGAAATAAAAAACATCTTAGAAATTGATTTAGTCAGACTTATTAATCTTAGCTTTAAAGTAATAAATGTTGATAGGAAGAAAAGCCCAGTCCTGCAGACTTTATTCACAATTACTTGCAACGGTTATGATAGTACTTCTAGCATTGGAGCAGTAGTCTGAAGGCCAGATCCTCAAGTTAGGAATGCTGATGTTAACTTCTCAATACTACTGGTGGTAGACTGCTGGAAGATACCCCATAAACCAACTAGATGTCCCTGGAGACTGTGCTAGTTTACCTTCATTATGCACCCACAGAGTATTTGTAAAGCACTACAGAGAGCTTATGACAAATTATGCTTACTAAAAAGGAGGCATTGTTGAAGTCACTTGTAAATAGAAGTGAGAAACAGACTCAGATCCATAGCACCTTACAATGTTATTCATGTTTTAACCACACATTTTCAAATTTTCCTATCAATCATGATCAGTCTGGGGATCCTCACCTTCAGCAAAGCCGAAGTTGCCACATCATTGCAAGACTGGGTCTCTGTCCCATTCAGTTAATTAAAATTACTACAGGAACTAAAAGAAAATAAAACTTGTGCGCTACAGCTGTACAGTACCACAGTAATGCTAAAACCCTTTAGCGTTAATTTCATGGATGTGCAGCATGGCTCTAACCCATGGGCATTTATGACTGATGCATCTGCATGAAGCTTCTCATGAATGTTGCAAGCTTCTGAACATCTTCTACAGTCACCGCGTTATATAAAGAGGCACGGATTCCTCCCACAGACCTGAATTGAAAATAGGAGAGGGGGGAAAAAAAAAAACAGGAAAGTTTTGTATGTTCTAAAAAAGACATTAGTAGCAGTCAGAGATAGTTAAATCTATTCCTACTCCAAAATGATAAAAATTTACATCTATGTGTATGAAAAGCAATATTTAATTCTTCAAGGCAGGCTTGCAATCTAGAGAAGCTTAGTATTTATTAGTTATTTACAGCTCCAAAGCTGTAGCCCAATGACATCAAAAAAACTAATCCCACAAACACTACTGAACATGGGAAAGAACTCTTGAAACCAGGTAGACAAGCGACCTGAGAGACTTTACACACTGATACAATCTGACCTCAAAAGATATCTTCTTTGGCATCTGCAAAGAGATAGATTTGCAGGAGAAAGCAGAATTAAGGATAAAGCTCTGTGAAGCCCACCACTTCACCTAAGCAGATTGCTGAGCCACCAGCAATCTCTGATTACAATCTGTAGACTGCTATTCTCAAGTGTTGCCAAACCAGTATGTGGAACAGCTTATGCGTAAGAAAGGCTGGTAAGTCAATGCACAATGCCTGATGTACCACTGCAGTAATAGTTTATCCTGCACAGGACAGAGATTTCACTTGACTAATACTTACCGATGTCCTTTCAGAGATATCATGTTAAGTTCCACAGCCTTCTCAAGAAATTTCTTTTCCAGGGCTTCATCGCCCTTGACACTGCCAATGCGGAAAGGTACATTCATTCTGCTTCGGTTCTTTCTCTCCACTGGACATCTAAAAAGGTTGCAGAATGTAATACTTAATCCACTTTGTGCTTTATTTATATTTCAGCTATTTGCAGTTTGAGCAAGTAAATAATCACACCTCTTTAGAACCAAAGTCAATCCTTCATAACTGAAATTGTCATTACTTTTTGTGAAAGATAGCAACCTTCCTTTTTTAATCAAGTATAATAATGGAAGTGGTAAAGTGGAGGGCTTATTAACCCTTCTGGACATACTCAAAATTGTGCCAGAGAAACGAACATGAGGCTTGTATACAGACGAAATTAAAGGAAAAAAAAGAAAAAAAAAAAGAAAAAAAGAAAAAAGAAAAATAAATAAAGTAGTTACTTAGGATAGGTGAGGAATTTTGACTAAGTCTAAAACAGTTTCTTCTCTTCCTCTTCAAAGACTGACACTTCTCAACTAGTCAAAAGTGCTACCAGAATTACACTCAGCTAAAAAGAACTAAAGGAAGTATAAGAATGCAGCATAAATAAATTTTCATAGACATTAGAAACTTCTGTCAGTGATTTCAGACCATCTTCTAAATGAGCATTACTTGGAATCATGAAGTAGAGAAGAGGTACTCTTTTTTTTAGTGTTTCTAGTTATAATGAAGATATGAAGCCTTCAGATTTATTTTTTTCTAAGGCTGTGATGTAGATTCTTGCAGGCATTCAATATAAATGAGTTTTCATAAACTGCATGTTAATTTCATACCTATTATTACACTATTTGGAAAAGAATTGAGTACCATTCCTTTTAATTCTTCTATTGTTCTTTTGTCCAGATGTCTCCATGATGAAAAATAAAAAAGATCCATAAAACCTGCCTGTGCAAATCTTCTACTTCAGGTCCAACCAGGAAAATAATGTTCAAAAAGACCTATGCTTCTAAGCACTCCCATATTACTCTGAATTACTGCAGCCATGCTTTAGTTTTTAGAATATCCAGCTGCTACTAATGCTAGTAGTGCACTCAGTGCACAGGCATTGAAAAACAAACTACAAATGGCACAGAGCACTTCATGGAAGAAAGGCTCCATTTGCTATATGGCTTGTCACATGGCTTACTCAGGGAAGCATGCCACAGATTAAGTGCTACGTTACAGCTGGGAAGGCAGCTTCAAATTAAGTCTTCCTTTTAGTTATAGATACAATTAAAAAATTCACAGTCTTAACTGTGTATTGCTTAGAAAGCTGCATACAGTTCAGTTAGTGAAGCTTGTTCTGCTTTCCCAACTGACTATTTACCATCCAATCTGCATTGCATTTCCCACTCACTGCCTTACAGACCAACTTGCCAGATATAGATTTCTGTTTGTCACAAAATGTTTTTTTCAAGGCTTCATTTGCTTTCTGACGTTTATGAAAAACCCCCAGGATTTCCCTGGAGTAGGATCACAATCCTGATCTTGATGATACTAAAGGCAAAGCTGTTCTCATTAACTAAATGGATAAGAAGAATGTATTAAATATTATGATGAAACTTTATCCCTACCAATTATGATTTCAGACAGCTTTAATTTAAAACCGAAATTTAATTTGCTCTATCTTAACTTGACTTGAAGATAAATTAGGTCCCTGCACTGTTGCTTTTACACTGAAGGTGAAGGAAAGTATTTTGTTTTATGGTCAATTAGTAGTCTGAACCTGGCAAATATTGTAACTATTACAGTATCAGGTTTTAGCTATGCATAGGTCCTGTGAGCTCAAAAATACCTTGCAACTCTATGTAGAAGTCAAGAGTGTTAAATCTGCTTTGAAAAGGCAGCAAAAATAACTGAAGAAAATAAACTGTGCATGAAGTACATACAGGAAATGTATTCCATTTTGAGGTCTGATCTTTATATTTTATTTCAGGACGTGTTACAGAACTTAGCATAACTAGCTAATAAAATGCTCTGCTTGACAGAGAAAAAGGTGGTAGGGAAAATAGAATGCAAAGGTGTCTCTACAATTTCTTACAGGCAATTTTTCTCTGTTTTGACCTGTATTTCCCCAAGAGATTCAGTACACATACAAACCAGAATCTGAGTATCTATTTTTTTGTATATTCTTCTCCCATGCCCCCATTTCATTAATTTTAGAATATGTTTTTTGTAGGGTTCACTACTGATCCACACAAGGTAAGCTGAAATAACTTTCTACTGGAATGATACTTAACCTTGGACAGTTACCAAGTGAATGGTTTGCACAAATAGTATCCTAGAAGTCCTCAAAAAAGGTGACTTCAAAAATACAGTTAAACTCTCAAAAGTTATGAATGTTTGGTTATGTAGCAAATATTGAACAAAGGAGAAAAGCATTGCAACTTACGCATAAAATCCATTAGATTTGTCTATAATATCATAAATCATCCGTGACTTGATTAAACTAAGTTTATCCATAGCTGCAGCTCCACCATTATTCTTTATCCATTCCAGTACCAATCCCATGATATAAATACTGCAAAAGGAAATAACATTTTTCAGTGAAATTATTCAAACAGGAAAAACCTAAGTCTTGTCTAATAGTTCATAAAATTCTTCAGCAACAAAATGCCATGTTTGATTTAAGGGCACATAAGATTAACAAATCAAAACTTAGACTATTTTACAAGTCACAACAACTCCAAACAGACAATGTTTTCTGGACACAGATGAAATATCCTGAAATTCAAATGCCACACATTATCTGTTTGACCCAGCTTAATCCTTTGTACGACAGAAGGACATGTCCTGCAGGCTTCCTGCAGCCCTGCAGGGTTCCCAAAGATATCCCCAGAAATGCTGCACACACTGCCAACTCGTTGCCTACATAACTGCCTGTCAGGTCCTAGAGGGACTACACAACTGCCTAGAAGGAGACAGATTTAGCAAAAAAGTTAATAGCATTTGCCCTGTGCGGCTGTTCTAGCAAAAATACAGGAGTAAATTTCAAATACATGTACATATACATTATCATGCCAGAAATTTAACCATATTTTCACAAATGTTAAAAATAAGAACTCTAATCCTATTTCTGCCTACAAACACCTTTTGCCCACATGAACAGCGAAGTTTGGAAAAACAAATTATGATGTATCACACTTAATTATTTGTTACCAGTCAAGTCCTTAGCAGAGATCTGGAAGCCTACGGGCATCACATGGCTTGAGACCAAGAATTTCAGTGCTAGTTACTAAGTGCAACATAAAAAAATCCTTGAGGCCTTTTGCCTTTGTGCTTTTGCTACAAAACTCAGCTTGTTCAAGTTCAGACATTTCCCACGACTACAACAATTTACATAAAAACCTGCTCACAAGTTTTTATGGCCTATATCCAACAAGTTCATTCTTATGAATACCTTCATTATTGATTCCAAGGGAGTGCTCAAAGAACATTACCCTGCAAGTTTCCCTAACACATATCTAGCAGGAGGCTGTTTTAAATTTTGCTGCTTTTTATTTCTAAAGGGATGCCAGTACCAAATCCTTGAACACTTCAGAAAGGCTGCAGAATAACCAAGGTTACAGACTGCCATTTATAGCAAGTACCTTACAGCTCTGAGAGCATAATCTTGTCACATTTATGACAACACACTATCAACTACTCCAGTGTAAAGAATTTAAGTGAAGTACTAAGTTATGCCCTTAGCAAATATACAGGGCTACATTCACCTCTGCCCTCACTTCCTTGAGCAAAACTTTTTGGAAAAGTGAAATCTTAGAAGTCAGCCTTAGAGTCATTCACAAAAACCCAGACAGCTGAAACCTTTCATCCTTCTTTTACGTCAATTAAAATAATGTTTCTGGAACAATTTTAAGTGCGAAATGCATTTCAGAGCTTGCAAATGAGATTTTTATAGCACATTCATTGTTAAATTTAGCTAAACAGATTAGGGTCAAAGAGTCAACTATGTAGTGCCATGAGGTTAAAGCCATTAGCATCACCTTAATTTAATTTAACATCTTGCTGAAGTAGCTTTTGCAAATTCAGTTAATATTTCCTGCCTGTTTGCCAGCAAGCCATTAACAAGTGCAAGGAAAAGAGCAGAGAAAAAGAGAACTGAGAAGCTTTGCCAGTTCCTTAAACTGGAACAGGCAGTTAAGGCCAAGCCAAACAGATGTGCATCCTGCCAACATTTCAGTCTGTTACATTTTGGATTCTGGAGTGTACTCCAATGTGAGTCTGCAGCATGAAGTTTAATCTGGCAAGACAGTGATGAAAAAGGAGAAAGACTGTTAGTTCAACTTTATTTTCAGTTCTCTTAACCACCCACTACTCTGTTAAGGCTACTGTCAGATACTGAGTAACAGCTAAAGCACCACTTTCTTTTCAGAAGTTCTTTGCAATGGCTAAAATAAGGCTGCAGAATTCGATTTGTTTTGCATTTCAAATCAGAGGAACAACACTGTCCAAGTACTGAGATTAAGTAGAACTTCAGTTTTTCAAATGGAAATAGCTGTGTACTTGGAAAACATGAATGGCTGGATTTAAAACCTGGCATATTCAAGTATACAGTGTCCAAAAACAGTATGTGTGACTTGGCAGTCAGGCAAATAATTGATCATGAAATAGAGGTTTCATCGAGCACTGGAAAAGAAAGACAAACATACTGCCTATGTTACAAAGCTACATTGATCAGACAAAAATCTGGAAACATTGTATGTAGCTAATTCTCACCGGGTGTGCCCAGCCAACAGGGTAGACAGGCTGCCAGTAAGAATACATAATTACAGCACTACATACTGTACAGTATGCACACAATTTGGGGGAAGTTCTGTACTGTAAAATCTGGCATAAACAAATGTTCACAAGATTCACTGTTCTGTTGATAAAAATAGCTGCTCCTATAGCATTGCAATAGGCAGCTTGTGACAATCAGCAAATTCAGAGACACTTAAATTCAGTAAAATTTGAAATTATACTAATTGTAATGATGGAATTAAGTTATAGAGTTTATATAAAGGAATCATTGAACTTTAGGCCCATACAGTACATTTAATATGCCTCAGAGATCATTAGGCAACCTAACTTTCCAATTCTAGAACATAGAAGCTATAAGAGCTGAGACTAAACATCAGTATAAAACTGCATTATCAAATTATCTGAATGAAAAGGAAATCTTTATTTCCAAAGTAATTTTAAAAGCTTCTGGAGAAAAACTATATCCAGATTGAAGATCTTTTTTTTAAATAATAATTTCAGAGGACACTGACAAAAAAATTCTTCAGGTTAAGAATGGGTAGATACTACTGGCTCAACACCTAAACATTCTTTTAGCAAAGAATCATTTCACTAGTTATCAGAAGCTACAAGACAGCAATTTTTTTAAAAAAAGCTGAAGTCCGATCTGCTGCTTACGTAATGAAACCATCAGGTACATGGCAATTTTATGATTTTGATTGCTAGATATATCAATTTTGTCTTTGGATGCCAAACCAAACATTGAGATGGCAGTCTAAGAATTATGCAAAACTTTACAAGAGTAGAGCAACCACTAAAAAAGCAAAGCAAAGCAACTACTAAAATGCCTTTTAAAAAAATACAACAGTTTCATTTCAAAACCAACAGTAGTGAAAGATGTACAAAGAACAAGAAATATTTTTAAAGATTAGAAGAATACATATTCTTGCAATATCTTATATTATTTAAAACTTTAATCACAAGAATATTTTACCATTTTCCAGTAAAGAAAGTCAGTGGGGATCTGGAGGTTCAAATGCTGAGAACAATGTCAGGAAGAAATTAAATCAAACTGTATTTAGTGATCAAGAAGCAAGTCTTAGTGCCAAATTACTTCCTTGCAATGAGAGAAACATCACCATGAATTGACTAGAGTTGTGCTCATGTAAACCAGAACTGCATCCTGCAACTTCTACAATGGAGGTATGACATATAATATTTAGTTTGAAAAAGGCTACATCCTCTATGGCTAAGTCGCACTAGGCAACGCAAAGCCTGCTAGTCACAGGGCTGGACACTTCGCATGTTTTCACAGGAATCACGTGAAACACTCCAACGTAGCAGCGGCTTGAGGGCAAATACGCAACTTTGGAAGCTTTTCTAGACAAGACCGGCAGATGGCACTGCGACAGCCTTCTGAGTAAGGGATATCACATAGCAGGGTGAGTTACCTGTAGCATGGTGGAGTGTTATACAATGAACTATTTGCTGCCTGTGTTTTGTAATCCAGTACAATAGGGCATTCCTTCAGTGCAAATCCCAGCAAGTCCTCACGTACTATTACAACAGTAACTCCAGCACAGCCAACGTTCTTCTGAGCACCAGCGAAAATCACACCAAACTTTAAAAGGAAGAAGAAAAATCTTGGTACATGCATTCACTTGAGGATCTTATTACTGAGTAATAGCCCAGGCATACTAGTCAGCTGAACAGAACAGAGAATGTGTTGAAAATTAGCAAGCTGTAGGTTAAAAGAAGAGTTAGCAGAAGTTCTGATTTCAAAGTACACTTACGGCTACTCAGCTGAGGAAGATAATCATAACGAATTTCACAACAGTTTCCTAAATGTTTATTTAATAGCTGCAAACAATTCTCAAGGCAGCCTGTTGCAATTTCACACTACTCCAAACAAATTTACTAAAAACAAATTCCTACACAGTTCACAGTATTTTCAACCCATCTGGTATTTCAGAACAATCATCATAAAATACACCTGTTCAAAGAGGCAGATCAGGAAAAGCGAAGTTGAATGCATAAATAACTACTCCTTTTTGCTACATACAGGTAAGAAAGGTCAAACATGCTTTTTCACTAGTCAGAAACACTTCTACTCACAGTATACTTTACAAACATAGCAACTGTCTATGTTCTGCCTCTGTACTATCTATGAAACAGACATCATAATCATGAGGCAGAGGAAACTTTAGGAGTGTAAAAGAGGTTACAGATTTTTCATGTAAGAGGCAGGATTAAAAAACTGATTCACAGTACCCTGCTCTAGCTATACACTATCTACAGAATAAATATGATTTAGAAGATACTTATTTTAGCAGTTATTTTAATTTAGCAGGCATTTTCTTCGTCAGTGAAAATCACACAGTAGCTAAATAATCTTGGGCAGCTATTTCCATGAACTATTTCAACATAATTAGTTAAGTATGTTTTTATGAGAAAAAGGAAAACAAATACACATTGAAATCTCAAACCTGAAATTTCAACACTTCTATCCATCATCAGATACTCAATTAACAAAACAATTAATAATTCACTGCTCAGCATCTCTAGCCATCCAGACATTTCAAAGTACTTCACTATATTAAATTTTGAAAATATTTTATGTGTAGTCACTGTGTCCAATTATTTACCTTGGAAACATCCACAGGTTTGGACAGGAAGTTTGACGACATATCACAAACCAAGACTGCTCCTTTGACATCAGGTACAAAGTCAAACTCCACACCATGGACAGTTTCATTAGCACAATAATACACATACGATGCATCTGGATTAAGATTCCAAGTGCTTGGGTCAGGAATGCCTAAGAAACAAAAAATAAACACAGAGGTCACTGGAGACTTCCTGGCATGTAGTTTTACCTGAAGAAACTTAAGTGTAAACCAAAAACAATTTTGCCATATAGACTATTAATCATGCTGTTACCAGGAAGATAATGTACCTGCAAAGCCAATACACCCATGCATTCCCAAAGTTCTCTGGTGAGCCATCATTAAGTTTGCAAAACCTTTGTTTTTCACCCCTTATTCTTCAAATTATTTTCATCCAGTTTGCAATTCCAGACTACAAACTACTGCCCTAAGGGGTTCAAAACAGCATTTCAGAAGAATTCAAACACTGAGCCCAAGAATCTTCTTGCTGCCTTTGGAACCACTGGTACATCCAAATTCTCACTGGAAAAGTTCTCTAAAGCTCTCTTTCTGTGCAATCTCAGAAGCTTTTAAGTCTTGCCCAAGCTGAACAAACACAAGGTTACCTACCTTTCTCCCATTTTAAGCTTTGCAACTGATTTACAAAACTAAGATTTCCTCTGTCAACAGGTAATATACAGGCATGTCCTGACAGCACAGAACAGATTTGGCATAGAACAAATAGTTGCTCTTCCTTTCTTTTCTCCTCTGGGACCTAATGGGAGGTGAAGGGAGGGGTGGGAGATGGTGCTATTGCTTCCAGCTTTATTTACTGCCTCTCCTCTTATCTACAGCTACAGAATGCTGAATTACACTCCCCAAGACTGGAAAGTCCTAGGTTCAATTCCTTCCTGTGCCTCACAGAATGAATATAAACTTACTTTCCAAGTTAGTGCCTTAATCACCACTTAATACACTAACTTATGTGGGGATATTATTTGTCTTTCTTGCTGACACTCTTTTTAGTTCAAGTGTTGCAATTTGGACCAGAGGAAAGAAAAGTGAGAAAGACGAGCAGGAATAGAAACTACATCTCATGTATTCCTGCTCCAAGATTATCTATGCATATTCACTGACACTGTGGCGGGAAAGAACAGAATTTAGGAAATTTAAAAGGAGGTAACAGATTTCAGGTCTCTCCTATCCTGGGTAAACAAGGTTAAAATCTCAGACCTGCTTCTGACTTTTACAGCAATCCCATTACCAAGTGTACATGAAATTGAAATACCTCACAATATCCCTGTGAATAGCTTAAGAACTCAGTTAAATATTAAAAGAACAGAGAGAGCCCAGACCACTTTTCCTACTTAGACATTTGTTTCTTGCCACTTGTTTTCTGGCATGTGCTCAGCCCCATTTCACCTTTTTTTTCTGGTGGAAACTGTTAAGCCATTTAATAAATCTCCCAGTGCTGGACAAGGAGAGATGCAGCAGACATTCTTTTGAGTGCTGGGCAGTCAACTCTAGTTAACATTCAACAGCCCAATAACTACATTGAGTCCACTTTTAGAGCAAGTCAAAATGCTAAGCATTCACATGGATAGATGCAATCATCAACTTACTTGTATAGGCTCCTAATTTGGGATGAACAATATTTACTTTGGCATACTTCTCTGCTTCTTTAGCTGCTTTTGCTGACCAGCCTCCAGTAACCACATAATCTGCCTGTCTTCCCTCCTTTAAACCAATAAGGTTAAGAGGGACTGCGCTGAACTGAGCAGATCCACCGCCTTGAAGGAAAATAACTTTGTAGTTGTCTGGTATATTTCTGCATAAAAGAAATAACCATTTATGTTATTCCCAGATGACATAGGATGCATACAACTTGATATTATGCATTTAACCGTGACTGAGAAAGAACACAGTCATTTTAGAAGACTCTTTGCCTAGAGTTTAGATCAAGTCCCACTGCCTCACCTCAGCACTGGTCTTGAGAAACAACTTAAATATTTAAGAGTAAATGCTATGAATTTTAGTGATAAAAAATTGCTGGAAAAAGCTTTCTGTCCCCAAGCCTGGGACTGCATTAAACCAACTCATTCCTAAGTAGCTCTACACACAAACTTGAGAGATATTCCTCACAATTAATCTTGGCTTTTAATTTTATCTATTGCTAGCCTCATGACTTTTCTGTCAGGCTAAGAACATCACACAGAAGTGCTTACAGTAGCCCTCAGCTTTGAGACCCTTCAGTGTGAAAGTGCAACAGCACAGTAAAGCATAAATGCAGAGAACGTGCAATAAAGAGCTGCTCATGCAATCACAAAAATTACATATCCAAATTATTCATTAAAATCCCTTCGTCAGTGATTCTGGCTGTAACTGAGGGTCAAGTGTTTTTGTTAAATGACCAATATTATTAACTACTATAAGAAGAGTAATTCTAATCCGTTATATATTTATTTCAAAATTTTTAAAATATGTCATTCTACAAATAGGAAAAGGTCTCTTGATCAGTGATTCTAACACTGATCCACAGAGCTTTTGTTAATAAAATAGGACTTATGGACAACATGCAGATCACATTTATACCACTAGAGAACTTATTTTTATTGTTTGCACTTATTTCTTGTAGGTCCTTCATGAATTCTATGAAGG
Organism: Parus major; assembly: GCF_001522545.3. NCBI lineage: Eukaryota > Metazoa > Chordata > Aves > Passeriformes > Paridae > Parus > Parus major. Next base: position 34,207,217 of record NC_031799.1, on the reverse strand, counting down.
TGTGACAAAAATCAAAATTTCAAAACAAACTCAGCTAGATATATAAAAAACACCAATTTTAACCCAATAAGAATCCTTTGTCACATTCAAAAATATAAGAATCAAACAGAAGATCAGTGTCCTCCCCAAGGTTATTACTCTAGGATACACAGTATTCATGCATGAAAAACACCATCAAAGAGGTGCTTTCAGGGAAAGATCTCCACATTAGACATTACTGATGCAACTAGCACACACATAACATAAAAATAAGCAGAAAGCAATTCACTTACAGCAATTCACGCATGAGGTTTTCAGTTGTATTTAAAATTTTTGTGAAATCTGAGGACCGATGGCTCATTTCTTCAGTGGAAAAGAGACAAGAAAGAACATGAAACAAGGTGGTAATACATTAATTTGATTTTAAAATTGTGTTAAGCTCTAAACCTTTTACACTACAGACCCAAAATGCCTGAAGGCTGTGGTTCCCAGTTCCTACTCCTCTTTAAGTACAGAAATACTCCTAAATACCCACAGAAGAATTATACCTGCAGTCTTGTCCAGATACAGGCAAATACTGTTCATTGACATCTGGCACGCATATAACCTTTTTACAACTAGGAACAACCATATTTGAGGGCAAAAAAATAGTCTTTAGAAAGGTTTCATTTTTCCTCATGCTAAGAACCTTCTCTGCTGCTTATGCTGTAAGAAGTATATAATAAAGCAAAGGAGTTTGTTTTGTTCTCTTACCTTTAGCAAGGCTTCTTCACACAGCAAAGCTAATTAAACATTAAGGACAATTACACAGTAATTCCTTTTAAATCCTAGGCTGTCTTCCATGTGTAAGTGTACAATTTAAACATTAATCTGAATTGTGAGGAGACAGCTGCACGTTCTACTTTTAGCAACTAATCAGTTTCATAGGCTAATAAAATGCTCACTGTCTTGGTGCATAAATCTTTTGCGCAACTGGGGCTGAAAAGCCAGGCAGCTACCCATATGGCACAGAAGACACTTCCTCCTTATCACAGGAGAGCACTGCCTTCCTACTAGGAAGGATGCTATACATCTGTATGGTATCTATACAGACACACAGGTATGAGAAATGGAGCTAAAATACCAAGATCAGAAAGTCCTATTAAAAAATTCAGTTAAACATCAAAATCAAGAAAAATGTAGATATTTTTTTTAAGTCTTACCAAGAACACTTATACCAAGTCCTTTGTAGTCCACCAATTCTTTCTGTGCTTCTAATAATACCTATCAATAGAAAAAAAAATCCAGAAATAAATTAAGGGAACTTTCCACTAACTGGAGTCTCTGATGCATCATGCCTATGCCAGCTGCCCCAATTGACATTTGTCAAGTGAGATTAACAGAAGTATAGTCACTAATACAATTTTGTTATACCTAGAAATTGAAGGCTTTCCATAAAATAGCAAACTTATATCATATGCTTGTTGTGGAAACCATAGTTTCCACAAGAAGTTTAAGTTATTTCAAATGCTACATTTCCAGATTTCTGAACAACTTCTAGGCATTGGATGGAACTCTAAACCCTTACAGAACATCTAATGTTTGCATACATACTCTTTCTAAGCAAGCATTCTAAATACCCAATCCCACCATTTCATTCTGCGTCCTTTCACTTGACTTGTACAAATAGGACAGCCGAAGTATTGAAGAAATCATAACAAGAAAGATAGGCTTGGGTAATTGCATACCTTAAACTGAGCAAACATGACAATGACTGGTTCCACAAAATTAATTCCCACACTTTTGGAAGATGAGTCTTTATCTTATTGAGAGTTAAGAAATAAGCAAAATTTTGAGACAACCAAAAAAAACATCACTAAAATCCTAGCCAAGCAGTGCTTCAGACATCCATTTTTTTTTGCCTTCTCCCCTAGCTCTTGAATATCAACGAAGTAGCATTAGATTCTAACCACTGGATCTGCAGCTTCTGATTTTGGCAAATTCTTATCTGAGAGCCAGAACACTCTTGGCTGTTCCTGAAGAAGCAGGAGAAGAGGGAGCCCCAGTACAACAGCCACCAAATAAATGCTGTGTGCATGAACCCTAGGATCTGACAAGAAACTGCACTCTCTGGGCAATTTCAGGAACAAGAAATCTGCCTTGCTGACAGGGTGTCTGCATGGCCTGTCAACTGTAACAGCTGCCTACCAAAAGGTCAACTAAGATTTGTGAAGTTTTAACCACCACATTTTATAAGCGAACTTATCCATGCCAGAGAAGGAGGCAAAAACAGTATGGGAGAAGACACAGACTGTTTAGAGTAATGTTTGCTAAACTGCTTGATAAAATCCAATCCTGTTAGTAACATTTTTCATCAGAAAATCTGCACGTGCCTCACAACAGACATCTACGACACCCATTATAATCTATGAATTGCTCCATCTTCTTGCCTCACCGAGTCTGAATACTTTATGGGCAGATCAGCCCACAATCAAGAGAAACAAACCATCGAGGTGATACAGCAGTCCACACAAGAGCACTGCATTTTCAAGAGGGTAAACAGATTAATAATAGCGAGCTCAGCTGTGCCCACCTGCACTCCTCAAATCTTAAATCCAGTTTTAAGCCATCTCTGTCAGAGAGCTGGATAGTGTGGCAGTGCCTGTGAGAGCCCCTTTTGGAATCTGGAGCCCGACACAGAACAAGAAATTTCTTTGCAACAAGTTTCTTTGCAACCTTATCCACAAAGGACATTTCCTCGAGAAAAGAGAGAAGGGGAAAGAAACCCAAACAAATAAAAAAAAAAAAAGAAAGTTGCTCCACAACAAATCTGTTCATCTAAAGAATTTTTTTAAAGAAGTAACACATAAAATAACGAAGAATACTATGAAGGGAACGAAGAAAAGAACAACAAAAAAAATTCCACATCAGATAACCCTTAAAATGAAAGTCAGATACGTACAGTTCGACAGAAACCACCCCTCTCCATATGTAACTGGATAATCCATAGCTGCTGATGCAACTTTCCAGAAGGTTGAGTGTACACCACATTCACTCACTATAACTTCTTATAAAAAGGCGTCTCAGGGAATTACCATGCTATTTATCAACTGACGAATCTCACACTCCACAGAGTGTGCGCTTAGGTCCTACTTCCCATCCCAAAACTAATGATATAGGTGCTGGTGCCCTATCATCCAGCAGGGAAAAAAAAAAAAAAAAAAAAAAAAAAAAAGTAAATAAACAAAAAAACCCCTATAGAGTATTCCGAGAACTACACTCGAGCTCGCTACCAAAAATCCGAGCTTATTGTTGCAGTTCGTTGGAGGAGAAGACACGACGTTTCGGCGCTGTGCGGGTAAACTTCTGTAATTACTATTTACTAGTTTCCCCAGCCTTCGCTTTGCAGCCGGAATCCCGCAGGGAGCCGGGGGGACGAGGACACCCAGGCTCGCCGTGCCCCAGCCCGGCCCCTACTCACGGAGCGCGGCAGCTTCGCCGGCCCGGCGCCGAAGTTCGCAACCTGCCGTCCGCCCTCCATCGCTGCGATGCTGCCACTTCTGCTGCGGCCACACCGTCAACCCCTCCGCTATAAACCCGCGGCCGCCGGGGCCCGGCACCTTCCACCCCTGTCCCGGGCGCCCATTGGCAGCGCGGCCGCGGGGAGGCGGTGAGGGGAGGGCCGGGCGGTGTGAGGGGAGGGAGGCATGAGGGGAGGGCCTGGCGGCGTTAGCGGGGCGGCCGGGCGGTGTGAGGGGGGTGGCCGGGCGGTGTGAGGGGGGTGGCCGGGCGGTGTGAGGGGAGGGCCGGGCGGTGTGAGGGGGGTGGCCGGGCGGTGTGAGGGGAGGGCCGGGCGGTGTGAGGGGGGTGGCCGGGCGGTGTGAGGGGAGGGCCGGGCGGTGTGAGGGGGGTGGCCGGGCGGTGTGAGGGGAGGGCCGGGCGGTGTGAGGAGAGGGCCGGGCGGTGTGAGGGGGGTGGCCGGGCGGTGTGAGGGGGGTGGCCGGGCGGTGTGAGGAGAGGGCCGGGCGGTGTGAGGGGGGTGGCCGGGCCGCGGCGCTCCGCGGGGTCCCCACAGCGCGGGGGGCGCAGCGAGCCCTGGCGGGCTCAGCGCACACGAGCCGGCGGGGGTGGGCGTCAGAGACACACACACAGGCACACGTAGGAAGACACAAACGCGCACACACATGCACAGACACAACTGCTTGAGGCACTCTTTCACTCTTTAATGTGCTCCATGGTATCTTTTTACTTCTCATGAAATCCAAGAGTTCAAAATCTTAAGTAATTTGTGCAAAAGTTATACTTATGTGTCTTAAGATTATTTTTAGGTATTAGTTACAAAAAAAAAAAAAACCCAAAACAACTCACTCTTTCATTAAATATTAAAATACTACATTTAAGTACTTTTTAATATCCCTGAATACTAAAGCATTCCTTCCACAGGTACTTTGGTTAATTGAAAACACAAAGGTATTACACCAAAACTGTTGTAACTGAGAGAAAGAGACTTCAGCTCATTCAATTTTTTATGATTGTTTCAGGGCAAAACATTTTGCCCAAGTCAGTTCCCAGAAGTTGCCATGAGGTATAACTGAAAACAGATGGGCATTACAGAGTCCCATAATTTCCAAGTACCTTGGACAAGATTCACAGTTCTCATATGTAGCTATGTAAAGTTCTTGAACACACTAGATTGCCCAGTGTTTCCTATAATCTGACCCTATGTTAGTCTCATGGATGTTCACCAAGCTTATCATCAACATTAATCATCTGTACAAAAATCTGAATTTTTAAAAGTACTTATTGATGTCCATTATTTTGTGAATACTGAGATGGATATAAAATGACATCTTTCATTACCAACTGTTTCATTGAAGAAATTCTGACTACTTGAACTTGTTCCTTTTTCTGTCAAGCCAGCCAATACCTGGAACCATAAAAAGAATTTACAGACACAGCCTGATCTGGTATTTAGTTGAAAGATTTTCATCTTATGGGAGTTATTTTGTTTAAAAAATTATGAACAAAGACGTTGATGTTAGAGCAAAGATAACTTTCATTTCAATGATTGCTACAGCTTAAGAAAAACCTACCAAACTTGTTTTCAGACACCAGAAACCTCCTCAGTTTTTAAGAGATAGCAAACTTCACAGACATCACAGGCTGGATACATTAGTTTCAAAACACAGAGGTATTTTTAAAGTATGTCTCACACCACAACACCTAGAACAACTATGTTACTTCTAGTTATTAAACAAACTTATCATTAAATAGAAACCTATACTGAAATGCTTAGTAGCAACATAGATGTGACTAAAAAATAATCTTCACTCATGTCTCAAGCAGAAGTAGGGTCAAAAGATACAGGCTACTCATATGGGCTTTTTCCAATATTAAATCTAAAGCATCTATGTAGGCTCAGAGAGGCAACTTCCAACTCCAGTCTGGCTAGGAAACTGGTGGAAGCAGTCAGAAATAGTGTAGGTTGGGGAATTGGGTCAGGAAGCCTGCCCACTACTACAAAACATGCTTCAACATCCAACCAGGGTCAATCTTGAATCCTAATTGTGTGGCACAAACCACAAGGGAAATTAAAACTTCTGAGTTAAAAAAGTATTTCAAATGCTGGCACGAAGAGCTAGAGAACAAAAATAGAAATGAGGCAAGTTGGTGCTGGTATCAGCTCAGAGCACTGGTATAAATACCAGGTATTGGAGTTTTTAGTTCACAGAAGTCTCATCCTGAGAGTCAAAAACAGCAGCTCCCACAAGACCAGAGGACAACTGCTGGAAGCCTTGTCACCCAGAAGCTTTAGCAAATCCTCTTCATACTGCGCATTGATGGTAAGTATATAAAACTGGAAAGAATGTATAAACATGTAAATTTTTTTGCCGTGGACAAGGGATCATTATGCTTTTGCAGATGAAAAGAATGAAGAGAAATAGTATAGGTCACATTCCAGTTTTGTCTGTACTGGATTGAGATTTCTCCTATTTTAGTATTTTGCTAACAGCAATCGTGATTTAATGTTTTAATTACATAAAAAAACCATTAAGTCCATCATAGATTCTTATCAATTCATAGTCACCCAGTATAAGCTTTCAAAACCATGATTTCCAGGAACGCTTCTGAGTTCTACAATTTGACAGAGATTTGGACCCTTCAAGTGCCACAAATCAGTCCCTGCAGGTGAACATGGATTTGTGTAATTAACATAAAAGCAAAGAGAGCTGTATTTACTATGATGCATATATGGAAAAAAAAATTAAAAGAAAAAGTTTAAGTGAAGTTTCAGAGTTTTCAGTGAAGTTTTATTTGGTTCATTGTGACTTCAGGTTATGCTGGACAGCAAAACCTTGATCGACTACTGCTGGAAAAGAATCAGCTCACTCAAGGAGAGCACGTGTACACGAGTTCTCTGTCTGGTACCACGTCTGACAAACCAACGTCATTATTAGAAGACAAATAATGCTGACTACACAGCAACCTGGCAAGCACTTCATAAGGTAGCTTGGGATGTCTGGTCCAGCAAACTCATGAGATAAGCAAATTTTGGTGAAACATTACACTTAGGCGGTTCAAATAAGGGTTTGGGGCTATTTTGTTTTTCAGAGATCGAAGTTCTGAACTGTAGGTTTGGGGAAGACTAAGTGAAAAGAGAAAAAATTACTGAGCTTTATGAATAAACAGTAACATGTTCTCTACCAAGTAGCTGGCCTATTGATTTCAGGCTTTTATGTCAAACAGGAACACGGACAATTATATAAAACATTAATTAACAGTAACAGAATAAAACAGTTTACAGTCAGAGTAGAAATGTTTTTTTTTTAATAATTTAAAATGAAAATATTTTTATTTTTTATTAGAATACTATTAAGTATATATAGAAAATATACATTTTTAAGTGCAAAATACTTTTTGCAAATGAGTTTTTAAATCATTAGGAAAGAACGTTGAAACTTCTGATGTATTCATGATAGCCTTTAAAAGACTACCTCTCCCCTAGCAGCTTCAATTCATTGTCTCTGCCAATTTTGGATCCAACTATATATAAAGTATATATAGTTATGCACTACAGATTCTCACAGTTAGAGTGAAATACCATACCACCAGCAACATGAAGAATCCTTCATGCTTCTGATTTAACAAGAGAAAAAAAAAAGTTTAAGTATTAACTCACTGAAAAAAAGTATGCCTATCTAAATTGCAAACTGCCTGGTCAATTTTGCTTTTAAAGATGATTTCTGACATAATTCATACTCTTAATGCAAATATTGAAAAGCAAGTATTTAACATGCAAGGTACTTAACATCACCTGCTTTTGGGCATGTAATACATAAATTGTTCTGTTCTTCATGGTATTTTTAGGGACAAGTAACAGATTCCTAACTCCTAACATCACAAATAAACCAATTCTGAATTTATACTTTTATCAAGTATTTCTCAATGATTACCTTTAGAATTTTTTTAAAAAGGGACTAGGTGGCCTTTTACCACTGAATGTACAGATTGCATGTAATTGTTCAGTCAAACCAAAATCACAAAGACTGACTGAAGAATTAGACAAGAAATTGGGAGAATATATAAAAAATAACAGATTAATGTATTACCTTCTAATATTCTGAAGTGACGAAGTCTGTACAAAGAACATACCTTCATTGTGCAATTACTTGTGCAATATTGCAATAGCTAAGGTAATCTTGTGCTATTTGCTCTGTAGGATAGAATTTGAGGATTCATGAGTTTTTTTTTGTATTTGTCAAGCAACCAGAGTCAGGAATTTCTACAGATTCTGTGTGTTCCAGAAATCACATAGCAGATGACTGAGTAAAAAATAGTTAGAGGCTGTTTCTTCCCCCCTGATCAGCCTAAATCATCCTGGCCTAGTTCCTGCATGTAGTCAGTATATTCTGCCTCAGAAGCTTCAAACCAGCTGCCTGAGCACAAGGACAAGAACAAGATGCCAGAGGTAAATACCATGAGTCTGAAAACAATTGTAATTCTCTTAGTTTTACATTCTCACATTTCCCTAGGTCCTGAGGGCAATGAGTTAGTCTATACATCCTCTAGAGGCTCCTTCCAACATGTGCTGTTCTACGATCTGCAGTCATAGCACTAACGATGGTTGTATTAAAGGTTTATTATACGGATGCTTCTGGGCTCATTTTTGACCCTGAAACTTACACTAATCTTCAGAATGTCATACCCACACATTGTTAGGCAGGAACTGATGTTTGTCCCAAAACCACTTCTGCACTCTCACTGGAATACACTGAAAATAAACACTAGAAAAAGACTGTACTCAAATTAGCTTTTATTAGCCCAAAAAAAATCTGTGATAATGAAATCTGTACAACAAGAATGCCTTATATGTTTTACAAACTGATGGGTACCATTTTAGGTGTATCACATGTTTTCAAAACTAAAAATCTAGTGCCCAGGAATGAAAACATGAAACAGGAATAGTGAGCAGTATGCAATGCTTTAAGAAGTCATTAAGTCTATAAAACTTTACAAAAAACTTACTCATTATACTGAAATACCTAAAACCTAATCCTGCAAGTGTAAAAAACAGTTCAAACATTTTAGAACCATTTCAAATGCTGGCAACACTTTGTATGCTTTCCTGTATTTCAGACCCAGATCCTACAGTATCTGTTCCAGAGTTAACATTTACTACCTGCAGTCTACTTTTGTCTCCTCTCATTCCGTTACTTGGAGTTGCTGTTTCATTTGCGACAGAGATGTATTTCTTAGAGGAATAATTCTGGCTTTTTTCACCAGGAATACTGCTGGATATTCTGCTATCATCACTTTTGATTTGTACACTGGAATCAGAAAATGAATGCAGACTGGGAGTCAACTGCCTTGCTGAGTGACGTCCTTTTGCTTGTTCATTTTGTTTGACTCTCCTCTCAGATAATACTGGAGTAGTACTCCCAGGCTTATCTTCTTTATTTTGGTTAATTATTTGAGCTTCATTTTCCTTCCATGAACCTGGTTGATATGGCTGTCCAGCAGCTTGAACTTCTCTTATTTCTCTAAGTGATGAAAAGGCATTATTCACAAATATCTGGGATTGAAACGTGCCAGAAGGAGGAAGTTGGACATCTCCAGCTCTGCTCTGAAACAGAAGATTCCAATAAAGAAACTGAGACAACTAGAGGAAAAAAAAGGAGTTTTGCAACTGCCAAATATACTGGGGTCTGCAGAGAAAAACAGTCTTTGCCTAATGTAGGTAAGATGCAGAGGTAAAAGCAATTGCATGATCTTTACCACCTTTCAGAACAGGCTTCTGAAGGTAACTAGGGTGATAATGACACAGGGCACGCACATTACAGTTTCACATCTAGCTTGAAATTTATACTACTGGGATATATCAGTTACACAAAAGCAGCTAAAACTTAAATCACATCTATCATTCTGAAACACCTGCAATTCTTTATGTTTACTAGCAATCCACTGAAGTGTAGTCTCAACACTCTATACCACATCATCTAGCTGTTACAAGAATCCAAGCTAATCACCAGTACTAGGAGGTAAGAATGAGAGTCTTCAAACTGCAAAACTGAAAATTCTCTCCACACTGTTAAAACAATCCCCAAATTTTTATCATTATATTTAAGGAGCTCATGTGCTCTTAAGGAAATTGGAACAGTTAGAGGGGAAGACACTGGATATAAGAAACACACACTGGAATGCAGAGTGATTCTTAGTACAGTTTTATTCAACTTGGACATAGCTATAGGCTGCTAGTATCTAAATTTTTAACAGCCTTTAAAAAAACCTGTGTTTTTTTTCTTTGTTACAGGAGCTTTAATATCTCCTTCGAAAAATCCAGATGGATTACTATTATTTCACAAAGTAGAACCTAAAACCTTACATAATATTTAGAAATTACAATTACAAAATTGTAGTTGCCTGAAACTAATGTCATGGCTACAGAAAAATCTATCAGGACTGGACATATACACTGCAATTATTTACAAGATAATTTATGGTTTCCAGAAGGTACATTGTATAGCCGCTCTTGTAAGATCAGGTTTCTTAGAAACACTATGCTTCATTATTAAATGTTCTGAAAAACCTGATCATGGTATTTTCCAGTTTGAATGGATGCATACCACTACTGGAACTTCCTATTTCCGACTAGGAAACAACACAATTACCATCTAAGTTTAACACATTATAAAATACTGCAGTTTGTGCTCCAAGTGGTAAACACTTTAGAAGATTACATTAATCACTGAATTATTATGATCTGTATAAATACAGCCATAGCAAAGAGTTGTGATAAAAACCTCATGAATCAGAGGGGGATTAACAGCTGAAAAATACATTCAAGAGTATCAAGTAAAATTGCCTCTAGCATTCCTTCTAAAGACTTACTTTGCTATTCTCAGTATGTTCCTGTCTTTCCTCTTCAAAAGACTTCTCCATTACCATGTTCACAGGCTTACTGAGAGTAGAATTCATTTGTGGATGCCCCAAAATACCAAAATCTGATTGGTCTATCCCAGCTACTACAGCAAGTTGTCCAAGCCTGCAAAATAAGCGTTCAATAGAAAATCACACAAACTATTCTTACTCTTCGAAAGACTAAACATTCAAAATCAGAAGTAGAATTTGTTTAAAGCTTTGAACATAGTTTTCTGTTATTTTATGTGAAGCTCAAAGTATCTTAACCAAGATGAAAACAAGTAGCTGAAGGTATTTTCTTGTTTTTGCACAAATTAGCCTGCAGACTCAAAACAAGTGTTACAAGGCCGAGAATGAAGCTCTCTTAGTAAGCACTGAAGTCAGGGCAGCATACTGACTATGAGAGTCCATGTCAGGCAGAACAAAGATTAAAACTGTCATTCAAGCAGAAATTGGTGCACATCTCCAAATTGCATAATCTCTAACATGCTGATGACAAGCTTCACAAATACTATTATATTGGGTCACCTGCCAGCTTGGAAGTTGGCCAAACCAATCACACGAGGGTTTTAAGCCTCAGTAAAAAGAGAGAAGTTGCAGTCATTAACTAATAGCACAGCATACGATATATAGAAGCTTACTGAGAAAGCATTCTTCTTGATTAGGATTCTGTAACTTTCAGAGCAGCTTTTTATTGCTACGAATAGATATAGGGCCCATATGAAGAAATTTTTTTCATATAGTGAAAATGAATTTTTCCCTTCCTGAGAAGTTTGAAACTCCTGTAGTAATGGCAACTCTACAATCTGATTGTTGCAAAATTAGAAAACAGCCTCAGGGTGAACTTTACAGTAAGTTAGAATCATGGAATCATTAAGGTTGAAAAAGACCTCTTAAGATCATCAAGTCCTGCCATTAATCTAACACTGCTAAGTTCATTATTGAACCATGTCCCCTAAGCACCAACATCCAGATGTTTTCTGGACACTTCCAGGGATGGCCATTTCACTATCTCCTGGAGGCTGGAGATTGATCCATCTATATTTTCATACTTCAATTAGTGAATGGAGAGCACAATGTAACAAGACACCTTCTGAAGGTAATTCAACTGCATTTTGAGCCTTTCATATTGTGGGCATGCTAAGAGCCAAAGGTGATTCACTAAGGACTTGGAAACGTGCTTTAATAGGAGTTTTCTACTCTTTTGGAAAAGGCTTCTTGAAAGCCTTTCCCGGAGACAGATGCATGAACTCAGCTGAACAGTACACAGATCATGTTTTTTCCACTAGGAAAAGACTAAACAATAGGTACACAGCTAATTTATTTTCCTTTGTTCTCTGAGAGTACAGACCTAGAAATCTGGTGGGGTAGCAGGCAGCACACTTCACTGTGAGGATAATTTTGGAAAGATCTTAGGAAAAAGAGCAAGATTTAAAGTGACAACCTACCCAGCATCTTTAAGGAGGTCTAAAAAAGCATGAAACTTTTGGAAAGAGCTCTCAATGCTGCCTAGAACACCTTCATCTTCCAAAATCATGCTGGTTACTGACTGTGAATGAAGAACTTTGGATAGGGAGATATTTAGACTCCTTAATCTTGCATTTTCAATTTCCAGCTATGCAAGGGAAAAAAAAAAAAAAGACATGTCTTTCATTTTTAGTTTAAAAGATGCCAGAATATCAAACCTCACCTCTGTGTGCCTGAACAGCAGCACCAAAAAGAAGAATATCTGAAATAAATGATTTAACAAGATCCAGAGTTTGCCGTACCACACATTTTCAGAGCACTGTTGCACGAGCTCTGTGTGCAGGTCTGCTTATCCACAGATACAGTTCTATGCTACCATAAATATTCCTGCAGGCATTCAAAACCACTGGCTCCGTACTGTCAGTGATGCACAGGATGTTACAGAACAACTACAAGCAGAAAAATTTAGCTTTCTTATCCTTTTACTTTGCATGTACTGTATGACATGTTAACACCAAAGACTTTATTTTACTAGTAGAAAAACCTTAATGAATGTCAATGTCCTCCTTATATTCACCCCTCTGTATTGCAGGAATGCATACTACTCTTAACCCTCCCCTGCACTGTGCATCCCAAAACTGAAAGTTTAAGAGGATTCAATTTTTCTTGACATAGACCATTAATCAAATCAACAAAATGAAACTGAAAACTGCAAGATAACTGCAGGATATACAAGGTTTTGTGCTAACTCACTCATTTAAGGCTACAACTATGCAATCAAGTACTACCACAGGCTTTCTGTCTTATATTTTTTATGTGAGGACAAAAAAATTACAGATTATGTAATGCACCATAGCTGATAAATAAGCAACTAATTAGAGATTAATGCTATTTGGTTTATTCCACCTCCTGGGACAAGGTCTAAATCCAACCAGCCTACCCTGATAGAGAAAGATACCCTGTAGGGGGTGTTTAGACTAAAAAAGCATTTAAGGACCTAACCCAGCAGAGCCCACTGGTGCACATTACATTGGAGAAAAATGGGGATAGTTAAACAAAAGAGCTACAATCTGTCTTTGAGAAGTGCAGAGTCCTCTGTGAATATCTACTCTACTCCCTCTACTGTGGGATAACACTTGCAGCTCGTATTTCAACAGGCATCACCACTTTCACTCCCCTCCAAATCCCAAATCTATGTGCTACTTTAAACACAACTATGATACAAGAAATTCAGCTTATTCATGCAGAAGAATATTTTAAAGTCAGCAACAGCAGAGGGGAATAAGAACTTGCAATTTAACTGTTAGAAGTTGTTCAGTTTTGTCAAAGCTGAACTGCATTTTACAACAACTGACATGCAGAAAACCATCCAATATGGTTATTGCCTGCAGAAACAAAACATAAAAATCAAAGGTACAAAATAAATCCAATTGAACAACAGTTGCAACACACAGCTTTTCAGCACAAGTCATGGTAAGTGAGTTGGAAGACAAAGAACTATCTATGTATACACACTGCAAACAGATTTAATCACTTTGAGAAAAACGAGTATCAGGGTGCCCCAGATCATAAGTGTTTCAGAAAAGGAATAAAACACATTGAAAGAGCAGCTTGAGCTGGAGTTCAAGGCTCTGGAACAGTATCAGTAGAACAAACATTACTACACACAGATTTCATCACTGCCCTTAAGACCAGTAAATGATCCACATGACTTTGAACTGAAATTCTGGAAGCTACCACACTAGTGGTCATTGAAAATTACTCCTAATTAAGCAAGTGGATTCTCTGAGCAAGTGCGTCCTTTAAAAAGTAAAGACCATTAATAGTTAAGTATCTTTACCTCTAGTAATCGTTCCTCAACCTTTACTCTAGCTTTCTGTTCTTCCTTTAGTTTTTCGATGCATTCTTCCAGCTCCAACTATCAAAACAGGTGAAATGAAATTTATCACAAAATGTCAGACTAACATGCAATAAAAAACAACTAGCAAACAGCATTCCAAATTCATTCTTCAAAAATACAAGACAGAGGTCTACCAGTACATAACTCTAGGATGCAAAATATTAAGACAGAGTAGAAGTAAGTGTGATTCACTTAACAGATTTGTAGGATTGCAATAGATCACATGAAATTACAGCCCAAATCTCTTTATCCTATGACATAACCATCAAGAATGTATGCTCTTTTCTATTTCCCCTTCACTTTTTCAAGCATCATTTTTAACTAAATATATTATCAAAAGCTCAAATGGGGCTCTAATAAGAAATCTGTAACACCCATATCTAGTTTTCCAACTATAACTCTTTATCCAGGATTTTATTCCTTCTTACAGCTGTACGAATACAAAATTCTGAAGAACTGTAGTCTCAAAAGTAAGAATACAAAACTCTGAAGGTAAGAACTGTACTCTTTCTAATTGGCTTCATTAGTTCCTCAGTAAAAAGTTTTTCACAATTCCAAGTTTAGTGTTGAACTAAGAAGAATAAAAATTAACCCAAAACACCTAATAAATATATTTGAGTCTTATTAATGAGATGCCTAAACTTGTATTTCAATTATTGGGTCTAAGTAGTAAAGCTCAGTTTCAGTAAGAGTATTCAGGACTAGCAACACCACACTTTCTTGCATCCTAATAGAGCATTATCATCTTTAATTACAGCATCTGAACCGGAAAGACAAGCACGAATTTTTGTTCTTGCACACCTTAATAATCTTCTGGTTCAAAAGGTCAAAACTGTTCAAATTATCAAGCTATTCTATTTTCCACAGGTTAGACTATACAAATTAATAGTATATAAAACCTCTCCCTTTGACTTCGTATACAAGCACATACTTGTAAAAGGACACCGCTTTTTGTACATACCGTATCAACCACTTCTAAAGAGAATCAAAGATTCAACTAGCTTGAAATAGTTTGTTTACTAGCAAAAGCTTATTCAAGTGCATACATTTCATATAAGCAATTGCTAAGAAGACTGGTGTGCTATAGAATATATATAAATATATAGTAAAAAGAAACCTTCTGCAGATGCAAAGATGTTGTAAATTGTGAAGTACTTTTGCAACTGAATCCAAGATGCAGGTTCTAGAACACTCTCTATACATAGCCTTCCTAGCGACAATCACTCAAACTGATTATTATGGATCTGTCACTACTCCAGTAAAGCCCAATCCTAAAATCCCCAACTAAAATCAACCAAGCAAATGCTTCAAGTAGAAAGCTAGTCATATCTTCATCGTACTCACATTTTAGCATCAAAACAGATTTAGCAATATCTAACCTGCAGGCACAGGGTGGAGAGCCAAAAATCTAAGGAGAATCATCCACAAATACCACAATCTTACTGCCATCTACCTTTTAACATGTGATAGTTGGGATCTATAAAACCTCTAACAGACACAGATGCACAGCACAGAAAGTAGAAACCATAATGTTCCACACTGACAACTTGACATGCAACCTGAAATCTCCCAACCTAGCTTTGAAGAACAGTAACAGCTACCACAGTCTTCTTAGAATTCTTACCCTTCCATTTATACTGCAGGTGCGTACATATTATTATTTCTATTTTGAGTTTCTAGGATGTAGGAACTCTAGTAGGAACTTTACTTTAGAAACCATAGTATTTTTGTTGTGGACAGATTTTACATAATTTTAAAGATGAAAGTACTGACCTTTTTCTTCAAATTGCTGGTTTGCAACATCAAAGGTCAATGGCTTAGACAGGAATCAAATGATCATGATTTTTTAAATAGAAATTTAGATGTTTTGTAGTATTGTTTAAACTTGATTTTTCACACTCAAGATGTACATAGTACTTCATGGTTATGGGCTGAGTTCATAACAAAACTGAACACTGCAGTTGCATCTTCTCATAAGCAGTATCAAAGCTAGCCATTATATTAAAAGTATATGTACACTTTAATCTTTGATTTGCTTTTAAGAAATTCTCTAGTTGACACAATGCCCTATTGCTCTCTAGCAGAGAAAGTTATTAAAATATATCAGAGTTAAAAAAGTGTACATCCAAGCTACAAGACTAAGCCTTCAAGTATTACAGCCCAGAAAGACAGCACCGACAGACTTTTAAGATTAAACTAAATACTTAAAATATAGCTAGGCCTCAGAATTCCCGTAAGCACTATGTCTGTTCAACACTAGACAGAGGTACAAAACTGATGTTTAAAATATTAAATTATATTTTAAAAATTTAGTAACTAATCAGCTATGTTCTTCTACTTTACTGCATGATACTTAAAAAGAACAGTTACAGTGCAATCTCTACTTCTTTGTAATTCGCAAAGTAGTGAGATGTAGAAAGAGTTGCCCTGTTAACTAGATTAAAGGTGAAGTTCTCCACTTACACTCCTAGTTAAAATTTAAAAGTATGGGAGTAACCTCAACTACACACTTCATCAAAACCAACTGTGACATTTGATTCCCTCTAGTGGAAGGAAAGAATATTTATCAGTTCTTATTTTTCATTTAAGCAGAAATTAGGCTTTCACTAGCTAAGTCTTTTTTTTAATGAAAACTCAAGTACTTGTTTCAATAAGTAGTATGCTTAAAGCCCCTTTTTGAGCAGAAGGATGTAGAGAAGTTCTCAAAGATGTGCATACTTAGGTGAAAGTCTGTTCATTCAGTCACATCAAGAGACATTTGGACAGCTTTTTTTGACAAAGCAGTTAAAGGAATTCCCACCTCTCACTGTTTATTCCCACTCTGCATTCCCATGATTATTCTAGCGCTACCATTTACTGAAAGTATTTGCTACCACCAAATACACTTTTCAGTTGGATCAGCTCCTCCAAGCACCTCCCTTCAAAAGCTGCTGTGCAGTAACAGCTATTTAATAACAGTCTTATGATCAGAGAACCCTGAAAAAAGGCATAAGAGAAAAAAACTGAAGCAACAAATGAAATGGCAATAACTGACAGAGAGGAAATAGACAATTCAGTGGTGCCAATTTGATAGTTTGATGTCGCTATAATGTGAAACCTGCTTTGTGTTGAGGTAACAGGAACAATGAGTGAGGTACAAAATCAGGTGTAAATTGCTTAAATGGTATTATCTGATAAGCAACCATTGCCTAAAAAAGTATTTTGGTCTTCAAATTCAGAAAGTCAGAAAAATCTGAACCTTTACAAGCACAGAAAAATCAAAATTTTTGGGTAGGTTGCCAGAATTTATACGTCTTCTCCAAGGAAGTTCAACTTAATCACAAACTGTCCCTTTCCTTACAGCTGCCCTACATGTCGCACTACAGCTAATAATGACATATTAAGTTAGTATGACAACCCTTCCCCAAAGCACAAAACACTGCCTGCCTCTGCCGTGTGTCCTAAATACAATATTCTTCCTTCTCCAAACACCAAAAATAAATGCATCAAAAGTCTTCTGCAAGCACGGTAGTTCCTTCATAGAGGTTTTTGGAGCAATTTGCACATGATATGGAATTCTATGACTTCAGACACAATGCACTTGGTAAGCGCTGAAGCCATGACACAGTGCAATATCAATACACAGCACACTGACATCAAAAGTTGCTACAAAACTAAGTTCCAACAACATGTGAAAACCTTGAAATCTTCCTGAACACAAAAAGGCTGGTAGTTATTTATGAAGTATTTGTACAGTCCTTTTGCTTTCCACAACTCTATCCCACCCTAAACATTCCAACTACTGCTATACCTAGCAAGTTAAAGCTTAACTTCACTCCTCTTAGACAAAGACAGGTACACAGTCCAATATTTACACATGTGAACAGCACATTCCCCCACCAGGGTGCTCTGACAACAACCAGCAAACCCAGACTGACTGTAGATCTTACTTACGGAAGTAATCAATGGTTTCTCCAAACAGAATTCAAATCTTAACACTTCAGAAACAACTCAGTTATTCTGCCTGAGGGTGTTACCTTATAATAGTGCTAGATTACCTCAGCAACATTACTGAGCCACTGATACGTATCTTTTTTTCCACCCCTTTCTTTTCTAAGAATATTCTCAGTCAAGACATTTGTAGAAATAGTCTGTTTCACTACTGTTAAGTTCCTTAAGTATCAAAGAAGTAGAATAATAAAAAGCAAATGAAAAAATTTACTGGGCTCAAATATAAAATGGAACTCAAACACTTTCAGATATTTTTACATAACAGTCATTATTATATTTTAGCTATTAGAAATAATATTACGTTTTTAAAGGAAGTACTTGAAAGAAAATACTACAAGCAGTAACACTGATTAAAAGATCTGCACACCATGATTCAAGATTGGAACAGAGTAATTATACATACTGCAGTTGCACTAAGTTATTCTGAAATACTTCTTCAAAACAGGTTATTTGTTAAATTACAAGTTTCTGAATAAAACATGGTTTAATTGATATAATTTGCCTTAATCAAGTCTAAAGCACTGAACCTTACCTGTAACTGTTGATATTGTGCTATATCTGTCTTATCTAATGATTCTGCCAAATCAGGCCGCTGGATAACATACTCTAAATCTTCTGTGTCTTCAGTTTCAGATGTGGAGGCACTTTCTAATGTCACTTTCACAGGAACACCTCCCTAGTTACAACAGAAAAGAAAAAATATGTCCACTCATAGCATTACAAAAATCAAAAGCAAGAATCAAAGATTAAATCATATCAAAAGCTTAATTTAAACACAGTTGTTTCCCAGAGTCCCTTACCATGTACACACATTTCCCAGCCATACAACTTTGAAATAAATTTGTATAAAACAGTAAAAATCCAATCCTGTGTGTGCCTATGCTGAGTATTTGTGGTGAGGATTTATCAGTAGAGTCAGCCCCTGCAAGGTACAGCCAGGCTTTCCCCATGCAAGACAGCCAGTCCCAGCTGACCCATTGCAAGGCAAAAAATGTCAGACAGACAAAAGAAGCAGGAACAAAAAGAGTGAGAAAATGTGGAGGGAAAACCATGGAGCAGGAAGAGGTGCTCCACGGTGGAGCCAATATCCTCATTCCAGCCACGGAAGACCCGTGTGAGAGCTGAGGGATGGGTCAAAGGAGCTGCTGCCCACGAGCATCCTGTGCCAGCCCATATTTTTCCAAAGGACTGCAGTCAATGGGAAGCCTACACCAGAGCAGAGGGTAATTGGTGGCTTCTGCAGCCATCAGATTCTTCTGTGCTGGAAACGAAATCCAAAGGAGAAGGAAGAAAGATGGGGTTTTTCTTCTCCTGGTAGGTTTACTAGAGCAGCTCACAGGTACAAAAACAAGTATAAATAATCCAAATCCAAGACAGAAAAGATGGTACAAAGCCTTCAGAGAAAAACGCTTTTAGCTATTCTGATTGCCTACGGAGGGATTGTGCCTACACTCCAACTCAGCTAGTGCATAGGACTAGGAAACCAAAAGATACAGAAATAGAAATGGAAGTAATCTAACTATGAAAGAAGCTTCAACCAAATGCTGATGTAAACTACCTTTTCTCACTTCTATGAGTGACAATCTTTAACAGTATGCTCCAGTCTTAGCTTTCAGACAATGAGATCCTGTTGGTAACACTTCCCTGTTTTTTCAGGCATCCACCCACTAAAAACAAAACCATTATGTGAGAGAAACAGTACCTGAATCTCCAATGGCAGTTCTCCAGCACATTCCACTGCCCCACCTCTGAAGTTAGGGGAAAAAAGAACAAAACCATACTTCTGAGAAAAGTGAGTTTATAATGTTCCAAACACAAGATTTTAGGATAGATGGAGTACATAAACAGTATCAGACACTGCACTATATCCATTTAGGCCTCATTACATTGTCATTTTGATTAGCACTCCCTACTTAATTATGACTTAGAGCAACACTACTGGATGCTAAAATTAATTATCTTCAATAGGCGTCTTACTCAGTTAATTATTTTGAACTAAAGTCAACAGGAGAATTTGGTATTCAGCATTTTGAAAAACAAGCTTAATAACCACAGTTGCAATAGAGCATTAAGTAATTTTTTTGTTCAAATAGTTATATAGTCTCCATTTTGAGAGGCCTAGATCTAAGGAATAGATTAAAACAAACAAACAAACAAAATAAAAAAAACCCGAATCAAAACTTCTGTTTCAAGAGACAGCTTCCATGTGTAAGTTTGTTTCAGTTTTAACTTACAGGTCTTAGATGATCACAATAATTGGGGTATTGGGTAAGGTGAAGCAGAAAAAAGAGGCAGGTAAATACCTAAGCACCTTGAACTGGATATCTCAAAGCAACTATACTACAAATTTAGAATGCTTACTTGCCTCTTCAGCTATGATACATCTGATAAATTATTATTAACAACAGTAATATTTATTTCTGTTATAACAATAACAACTATATATTTTTATTATAATACATAATTATATAGTTGTATTACAATATATGAGCTATAATTATATATCAATAATTTATATTTGTTTAACACATAAATAATTAATAATATAAAATAACAAATATTATTCATTATCTTGTTATAAGTAAAACAAGGTAGGTTTGGTTGTGGTGAGGTTTTTTTGTTGCATATAAATACCTCTATGGCTACCATGTTTTTTTGTTTATTTTAAATACTTGCTAGAGAAGAATCTATGTAAAATCCTGAAAATTTATAGCAACAGAAAAAACAATAATGACATTCTGTATGTAAATTTCAAATCCTATTTGAAAAAGCTAACATTGCTCTCTACTGTATTTGTCATGCAAGTTTACTGTTTTCCCTTCTACTATGAAAACCTCACCTGCATCTCTTTGCACGTTCTGCAGTCCGCCACGGAAGGAAGCCCTTTGTGCCTGGTGGTAGTGGTTTTGGTGCGTAACTCTCTCTCACAGTGGAATTTTTTTTCCCAGGATTTACAGATTTTTTAGATGATGATCCTGTATTGAAGAGCAAGATCAGAAGAAAAGAGAATTCATTATACCTTATTATTCACATACAAATTCACAGCTTCCTGTTCATAAAATTTCCAATGTAATAAAAAGGACTGTAGGAAATCTGCCATTCAGTCTAATTTTGCTTAAGTGTCCAAAAAGTTCTGATTATAAACTGGTATACTTAACTGCTGTTAGGCTGATGCAAGACAAGCTGGTTTTCAAAAGAGACAAAGTTTTGTAGCAGAAGAGGTTTATTCACATTACTAACTTCAGACACCTAATTCCACTGTCTCACATCAGAATTTAGAACATCCACGTAGACAACAGACGTCTGCTTCAAATTGCCCTCTAGTGGCTTTACAGTGAAGAACATTATTTTATTTATGGGAAAAATAATTAAAAATGAAGTCGGTACTCATTCAGATCGCTTTTACAGGACATGACACCAGCGATCTCCTCCCTTCACTAATAAGAAAATGTATATTTTCTAGTAAGAAAATCACTAGTCTGATCTTTTTGTTTTTGCTTAAATCATACAGCATCAAAATAGACTCAGCAAAGAAACCTAATTTGGATGATCACTCTACCTCATGTTCTCTCAAAGCCAGAAACTGTTAAGTCTAGAAAACTAATCACCTTATATTTCCTACAGTTAAACTAGTGAGAACACAGGTTTTTGTTTCTCTGACATCAATAAAATAACTGATTTTGTAATGGTATAGAAATGCATAACTTAGTTAATGAGATTCAAAATCTCAATTAATTCTGAACACAATGAACACAGGATAGTTTTCACCTTGACTCCCTCCTTCTCTTGAAAAAAACCCAAACACATACAGAACCCACACACAACAAACAACCCCAAAACAGAAAAAAAGCAAAACAAAAAAAACACAAAACCCTCTGCATTTGCCAGGCATTTTTTCCTCCCCCCAGCACCCTGATCACCAATGTTTGTTTGTACAAAGATTTCTTTTGGTTCATGCTTACCTCTCTGCTTCCAGATAACTAAAGCGAAGACGAGAGACAGTGAAATGTATTACAGTGAAATTTTTTAGCAGCTTACTGAAAAGCGCTTAGTATTGGAGCTATTCACTACTTAATTATAAATACTCAAGATACCTATGTTACTTTAAACATACTATTTGTATTAGGTTTACATGAAGTTTTTTAAAAAAAAATCTTAGAACGTTTTGTACATTAGTTAAAAAATTTATGTTTGTTCTGGCAGAGGACAGCCTGCTACAGAAAGGTTCCAATAGCAGGAGAACATGACAACTCACTCCTGCCAGGCTTCTCAGCTCAGAATCTCAGAAACTTGTGGAGACACAGAACATGCAATGCTTCCACACATTTTGAAGTCAGCATATCCTACTGTTTTTCCAGCCATATATCTAGCAGCTCTAAAAACAAAAGCAAGCTTCCTACATATACCAATGATGACAGAAAATGCATTATATAATTAAAAGAAATGGATTTATTTTTTTTTAAGACAAGCATTCTATAAAATACTAACATTTAGACACATCATACATTTTTAATTTAAGTTCTTCTGCATTAAGATAAAATTTTCAAGACAAAATTTACTACAGCCAGAAAAAACAAAGAATTACCAATACGAATAGTAGCTTTTCCTTTCCGACCACTTCCTAGGACAATAGTTCTTTTCTTTGGCTTAGTTTTCAAAGCATCTTTGGAAGATGGAGACATCAGCCACTTAAACTGGAATTTGTTGGGTTTTTTTTAAAGACAAAGAAATCGATTTAGTAACTGACAGTTGAACAGGTGCTTATTTAAAGAGGTAGCTTGTCAGATATGGAGAACACTGCCACTTAAAGAAAACTTTATACGCTGTAAAATTAAGAAAAAACAGAAGTCTCACAAAGCCCACATTAGAACACAGATGATAGTCTACATTACCAGAAAGTGTTCCCAAAACACCACTACAATATCCCATCCAATATTATCCTTTCTTCTGTGCAAAACAGTTCTCCTAGAGCAAAAAACCTCCAGCACCAACCCTATGAAGAGGCAGTTTTGGCTTCTGTACCTCATTCTCAGAAAACTGGCTTGATAGGAATGATTGGCTCAGGCCAAAGCGCTCCAGAGTAATAAAAGCTTCCCTAATGTGATTTTGTATTACTGATAAAGTCAATTTTTAAAAGAAACATGAAGTTTATTTTTACTGCCTGTAATGAAAATTCATCCTTACAAAGTAAAAGCCCAGAACTAAAACTAAGAGACAGAGGTGATCAAAGGCCACAACTGTACTTCAAACTTCATTTCCTTACAGCAACAAGGAAAGCTCTATTCCTAAAGGCTCCCCTTGCCCTGATAAAAAGTTTAATTACTCCTGTAGATATTCTAAAATTACCCTGCACTTACCCTTCAGTGTGTATCACTAATACAGGGTCTAGTGCTGAAGTAGTCATTGAAGAAAATACAGATGACATTAATACAAAACTTGTCTCACAAAGCCCTACATCCCACAACGTAAGAATAGCTAGGAACAGTACACCAGAGCTATTTCCATCTAAAGCATCAGAATGATCAAAATGCCACTACTGTGCTCTAACCAACCAAGTTTAATCCAAATTTATTATTGTCAATAAAAACTTTTTCTTTTCACTTTGGACTCAACTAATCCTTGTACAAATTTTGCTGTGTCTCCAGCTGGATCTAGTCCCAGTGCATCATTTTAAACTAAAACACACCCAGAAAGAGTAACATTAAATTACAAGCTTCTACAATCAGAAGTCATTTTAATTTTGTTTTACGAGACACCTAAAAGGGCAGCTTTACTAGGTTAAACCTAAAGTTCATCTAGCCCAAAGCCTGTCTCATCTGGATGCCTACTACTGCTGTTGTACAACATCTAAGCATCCAAGTATAAAGACACACCAAAATACAAAAATAATATTTTGAAAGCATCCTGTTTTGTAGACACCTTCAACAGATTTTCCCTTATTTTATTCAGTCTCTCAGAAACTACAGAAACTTTCACCACCTATTGCATTTTGTCATATCTATGATTACAGTTCACTATACTGCTACATAGAGCTGCTAAAATATGTAGCTTTTGTTTTAGCAAAGGCATCAATTAGCAGTAGACAATTCTTCTTGAAAACCTAAAAAACAGCTAAGAAGGGAATCAACTACACGCTACTGAAAAACAACCAACCGCTTTTTGCACAAAGCAGGATGGAAGGAAAGACAGCTGTGACTGGCAGAAGAAGCAAAGCTACTTAGAAATCCAGTGGCCAATTATTTCTTCATCCATGTCGTTAATGAAGTATGAAGAATTCTAGCACTGCCAATAAAACTTAAGATACCACACTAACTGGTTGAATATAAAACTAATGTCTTGAGTCAAGTGATCTTTTAGCAGATTTCCCAGAGTTGCTTCTTTCCATTGTTTCACTTTCCAATTATCTTTAACAGATGTTATTTTCATGCAATCCCTATGACTTTTTGCAAGATTTGACTGCATCTGCCAAGCAGAAAGAGTACTTCTTCATAACCAGCATCAACTTCTCAAATAACGTCTTCTAGAGATTGAAGTGGGGAACTATCTTAATCCTCCAGAAATTCTATACACAAATTTTCAGTTTATTAGAGTGTCCCTACACATCCACAGCTCTGTCTTTATTTAGTCTTTTTAAAACCCAAAAGAGCATTAAATTCCAACACAAGGACGGGGATTGCTGGGACTGCTTTGAGAATTGAATTAGATTTCTGTACATTTCAACCGTATACATTATCATAAATGTCTAGATATTCAGTTTATGCACATTACTGTGAACTCTGTGTGGACTGTTAGACAAAGGTGAAAGGGGGTACTGTACTTTAAGTGAACTCTGTTCTTATAGACAGCCTGCATTGGAAAGGACAGTCTTGAGCAACTTAAAAAAAAATTAGTTACAGAAGTTAAAGACAAGAAATACGTCTTAAAATCAATAAAGTGCTAAATTTTAAACTGTAGTTTCCTTTACTTTTTCATTAGAAGTTATTATTACCATGTTGACAAGGACACATGTAGTAGAAAGCCCTACAGCAGTCCTGGAGCAATATTTAGTTAACCTTCTATGGTAATGCTCAAATACACACACATTTCCATTTTAATTTCTATTAAATGTCTATCCAGATTTTATTACATCTGACAGCTTTTCCATAAGAAATCATACAGAAAGACCAATACAATAACATGTTCATCATAGTAATTTTAGGTTTTCCCCAAGACAGTGTTTTTTTATTTATACTGAGTCAAAATTCTGTTTAGAACTAGAATAGTTGTTCTAGATTCATTTTGAAAGAAGCCACCCTTCAAAAAAAATTGCAATGGAAATTACAAAGAAAACCCCAAACTCATTCCAAAATGTGTAAAGCATACCTCTGAATCAGCACTGTTTCCATTCTTAAGAGCTCTTTCAATAATTTTTTTCATCAGAACATGACCTAAAATGAATTAAAACACTTTACTAAGAATTTTCTGTAAAAGACAACTCTTTATGTAAACCAACGATCATTAAGCAGTAAGTACACATTACCTATTCTGCTTGTTTACCAATTTAAAAAACATTTAGCAAATTACTGTGGCATGTTCTTTTTTTTTAAAAGCAGTTTACATTTCCCCATATAGTTCCTGAAGAAGAAAAAAAAACCCCAACAAACACAGAAAGAAAATAAATGCAGACACAGATACATACCAATTAATGGATTTTTTCTTATGTCAAGTACCACTAATGTTGTATTAGCTTGAAGAGCAGCTAATAATGACCTGGCTCCCTCATTGGATATTCCACACTGCTGCAAATCAAGTGCTAAAATGTTTAAGGAGGGGGAAAAAAAAAAATATCAGTGGAGGTAGTACTGCATTTAGCTAGTAATTAAATTTAATAGTTGGTACATAAAAAAACTAATCCTGCTGAAAACTTCCATTTCATAGAACATGAACCATGAGAGCTGCTTTCCAGCCACACAGCCCCAGCATGTTCTAGTGCACAGAATTATTCGTGTCCAACTGCAGGACTTCTCATTTCATTTTCTCAAACTCCATCAGGTTCCCACCAGCTCAGTTCTCCAGCCTGATGAGGTCCCTCTGGATGGCAGCACATCCTTGCCTTTCAAGGGATCCAAGTAAGACTGACTGGTCTGTGGCTTTCTGGATCCTTCTTCACAAACTTCATGAAAATAGGCATGACATTAGCTATCCTCCTCCAGAGTCCTCAGGCACCCCCTTCCCAATCACTATGATCTTTCAAAGACTACTGAGAGTGGCCTCAAAATAACATCAGCCAGCTCCCTCAGCACTTGTAAATGCATCCCGTTAAGGTCTATGGACTGCTGTTTGTACAGTTTAAGTATTCCCTAATCTGATCCTCTTCCATTACTATGGATGTTATCTGTAGACCTGCCTCAAACTATAAAACAGAGCTATAAAACAGGTATTTTATTCCACATACAGAATGCTATGATTTACATCAGCACCACTAGTAATTTTGTATAATTACTAGATATAGTAACAGATATACTGTAGAACAAATTAATTCTCAAAAATAACAAAGGACAATATTAGATAATACAACAGTATTCAGGTATTTATAAAGAGGAAGAGAGATTTCTTTGGAAAAAATTGTACTCTTTCCAAGCTACAAAGTGAGTTACTCCTCTGGCTAAAACTGTTAAAACTGACAATTTTAAGTCTTCTGCCTGACACTACTGTATTTTAAGAGATGCAGCAGTATAAGAGACAGTAGTAGGGATACAGAAATATGGAGATCTTGCAGAAATCATTACAGCAACTAGTAATATCCAGACATGAAGTATACAGAGAATTTGCTGGTGTAGGCAAAGTTCTATGTTATATGGAATATCTCAATATGTGTACATCAATATGTTTGTAATCACTATATAAGGAAGCTCCTGAATTACTCTGCTATTCGTTAGTGAAAGGACTTTGTAATACCTTTTAGCCAAAGGTCCTCTCCTAGACACTCTGCCAAGATACTTGCTCCTCTATCTCCAACAAGCATGTTGCAATTCAAAGTAATCCTCCTCAAACCTGACATATATTCAAGGTCAGGTCTCCTGTAACGTAGGCTTTCAGCCCAAGCTTCACCGTGTCTTCTTATTGCCTGGTGCTTTGCAAACAAAGAAGCTGTTAATAATTGCAATGGAAAAGCCATAACTGATGACATGATCACAAGTTACCTTTCTTAAATCAAGTGGCTTGAACGCTGGGATAAGAAATATATGCTGGTGTAAGTACACCATTCCTGATTTCAAGGAACATAACTAACTCTCAAACCTTACCAGTAACTCATTTGTTGTGACTACCCAGTTTGCAATGCAAATTATTAAACTTGGCTACAAAGCATTTATCACCTTCTTTTGACAGACACTTTCAAGGCACACTGAAATAAATACATACTACAAAATTATGTGGAATCACAACGCTATTTTAAAACACAGCACTAGGCAGAAGTCTACTGATCAATTACTCAGTAGCTTCTGAACTGTAAACATGACTATTCTTACCCAGTGCTTAAGAATACTTGAGACTTTTTTTCGAAATTAGCAATCAGGAAAGAAGCACCCCCAAAACAGGTGTCAGACATTTACAAGCCTAGTCCTCATTTAAAGAAAACACTTTACTCCATTTTTTATGTTTTTTTCTAAGAAATAGTGAATTTAAATCCCACACCAGTAAACTAAGCTACTTTTGTCACATAAAGGCACAGCTTTTGTAAAAATGTACACTTAATTTTGGTATTCACATCAGCTCCTCATTAAGTGCCTTAATGGATTTTGGGCTTTAAAAAAAAAGTAAGAAATTAAATTTATTAAGTTCTTACAAACACTCCGTTCTAAGAAAGCTGATTGCATTACCTTTAATAAATTTGCTATATGTTCTGCCCCTCGCCATGTGACGCTACATGCTGTGAAGTTTACAAATCTGATAGTAGCTGTATTCTTTATACTCTGACAGATTTCTGAAGAAAACAAAAGCATCCATGTTATCTACACAATTTCATATTATTCATATTATTAGAACACACTTTTTCAGTGGCCTATTAAGAGGCAGCTTTAACAACCAAAAGCTTTGACAAACAACTAGTGCTGAAATACAGAGTATATTTTAAATACACTTAAATGTATTCTAAGTTTATACATTTCTAGTATATATTCAGGAATGTTCTAGCAAATTCTCAGCAAAGAATATCTGAACGTGCTATAACATGATTTCAGTTTACTTACAGAAACTTAAGAAAATCAGGTAAGAATAAAGAAGTAAGAATGCTGTTTTATTTAAAAGCATAAACATCACTATAAAGCAGTATAGCTATTTACTAGCCTGAAGTGAAGAAACTCAAGTCTTTAAATGCTACTGCATTATGCAGAATAAAGTGAAGATTGTCATTTTCATTTCTATGGATAAATTTAAAACAGGAACGGAAATACTGAGAAATTTGCTTATCTATTTGGAAACTTAAAAAGATCAAAGTATATTTATAGGTTTTGATTGTGAACTTACTTTCCAACCCTCCATCTCCAATTGGACAGTGGGCTAAAGAGACACTCTCCAGGGATGAAGCTGTGGCCAAGCCCTTAAGAATAAAACAAACAATGCTGTTATCCAGCTTGAAAAGAAAAAAAAAGAAAAAAAACCCAAAAACACCAAGTCACCCAAGTCTGTTCCTTACAAGAAACTCCAGGTGATTCAGATGAAGGTCAAAACAAGCAAAAGTTCAATTTAAGTGGGTTCATTTCTTTAGCACAGAGGAAGCTTGCCTGTGGCCAACCATCAGCAACCTCCCTAACCAGAAACCACTCACAAGCAAATTAGAGCGTTTCAGTAATACATCTGAAGACCAATTTTTATCTCCTTGGTGTCCCACAACTTCCCTTCTATCACAAACACACACCGTGGTTTCAGTCATGAACATATGTCATATGCCTCAAGCACGTGGCGGGGATGTTGCTAAGATCTTTCTAACAAGCCTTGGGATTCTGAGACATTCAGTTAAGACTAGGTTACAATAAATGTCTCAGCAGAATCCCTCTATATATATATGTAAAGACTACACAAAGATATCTTAGAACAGAAATATCCTTGTCTGCAACAAATACTTACAAAGATTACTCGCTACTGTTCTGTGTTCTGGGCATATATTCCACTTATTTGTATATTATTACATTCTCACCTTTGTTAAAAGGGCTAGGTCTCTTTCCCTCAGAAGCAAACCCTGTAGGTCTAAATTTTTTAGTACATCTGATATACTGAGACAGCCTTTCACAGCTTTGCATAGTTGGCCAGTCAAGTCTTTCGATAGAGTTGCTGGAATTCTCCTTTTAAAATGCGTTTTGTATCTTTCAACACCTACCGAAAAACAAAAAGTACACATCAGTAAAATCTAGTCCCTATTGGCTTAAAAGCAATTATAATCATACCTTCCTTTTTTTGTGTACTTTCTTAAATTAAAATAATTCCTCAGGTGTAACAATTCCTCCCCCCATGTATTCAATCACACAGAAGTTTTATGCAATGAATTCTAACAAGAATACACCAACATACTTATCTTTTATACAGACCTGATTCTTCAAGACTGTGGTGATGTAAACTTCTTATTCCAATAGAAGTCAGAGTCTTATTATGCCTGAGCGCATTAAGAAGTGGTGCCCAATCAGTAGCTTTAATGTGATCTACTATTAGATTAACAGCACCACGAGTCATGTTAGCCTTCACAGATTTCAGTGGGAGAGAGCCTTGAAGTTCACAAAGATGTTCATAATATGAGTAGAAATCCAGCATGCACTGTCTTCTTAATTTGACTGACTCAATCATTTCTTTTATGTGATAAATTTCTCTCTGAAGTAAGAAAGAGGAAAAAATATATAAACTTTTTTCAATATATAACTATCTTGCATCACAGTTCCAATTCAACACACATACCCAAAACATGGAAATGTTCTTGGATATTGTATAGCATTTGCACATCTTCAATGTGTAGCTAAAAACCCCACGTCTTATGACACTCACTACCTGTGCAAGTAAAGCTGAATGAGTAAAGGGCTGGGGAAAAAAAACCCAGACATCAAAAAACAAGTGATCTGTATTTTTTTTCCTCCTCACGCTAACAGGTATATCAAGAAACAAAATCCATGATCATTAAGCACTGACTGTTGTAAAAATCTTGTTTTCATCTTAAGATTTGACTTTGTATAGTCAAGGTCTGCCCAAAAGCCTTGGACACTCCCTGACTCACCATCAAGAGAAACATACAGGACTACTTGTGAGCTTCTCTGCTACTTCAGAGTTTAAAAGAATTTAAAAGTCTCGATTCTCATCATACATAATAAAATTTGATTGCCTAAATATTTTTGCTATTGCATACCAGATATATACATCCCAGTAAAATTCAGTAACCACTTTTCAGGCATTAGGTTTTGTTATACTTTAGTGCCCACATAGAAAACCACTACTAACTTCCAAGCTGAATCTCTAAATACTGCTACGACATAGCTAGTAAGGGTTAAGTAATTCCACAGACTAAATAGGAACATTTGTCAGTACACTTAGAAGGTAAATTTATTTATTTATTTATAGTCAAGGTGGAATTAAGTATTCCGCACAGGCTATCAAACATTGTTCACATTGCAAACTTTTTTTCCTATTTGTCACAGAGTAGAAAGCGTTAATCAATCTTCTCAAATATTCTGTATGTCAAATTAAGACAAGTTATTGGACAGATAAAAGCACATAAGGACACCCATCTGTAAAAGCGTAATTTAGTAAAAAAAAAAAAATATCGTTAGCATCTAAATTATTGGAAATGTAATATTAATAAGATATAAGCTCTAATAATACAATTCCACCACACCCTTTTACTTTTTTTTAGCTCTGATTTACCAGCATTTAATAACGACACTGTGGCGACCGTAACAGTAGTGACTGAATTATAATCTCCAACGCTTCAGATTCAGAAAAGGACAAAAAGTTTCAAGGCACCAAATGCCTTCTGGCGATGTATCAATGAGCAAAATATTAGCCTTTTTTCTCCGGCTTAAACTTAAGCTACACTCTTTTCATGGGGGCTTTCACTGCAACATCTTAACACCATACCTCTAACTAAAGGAAGGAGCTCCTGATCCTACCACTGAAGTTTAACCCACTTGTAGAAAAGTAGAAAAAAAGAAAAACTAATCAGACCCACAGCGCTTTCCAAACGGAAAACTGTATAAACTCGAACTCTTCTGCACTGAAGGCAGTGATACCACCAATCTGACATCACCTTAGACTATCCTGACTGGCTCTGAGAATGTATGCAGATGATAATTACTCAGTACGGATCCAATAAGACATCACACTAGCGGGTGACAAATTACAAGAAATACAGCACACAGTAAAACTGAAAATTCCAGCTCCACGCTAGGAGTTTTCAGGAAGTTATATGCGTTTGTAGCGATTAAAATAACCAGCTGGCCAAATGTGTACGGTGGGCAAACAGATGGCACCCAAGAGCGCTGCCAGCAGCAGCCACGGCCACATGCCGGCCTGCGGGGTACCGGGGAGGCCGAGCCGCGCTCACTCGGGGTTGGCGCCTTGCGAAGCGTGGCCTGGGGGTCTGCAGGGGCCAGGCACCCTTTACTGGACCTGCGTGACAACTCCGTTTAAGGATGTTACACAGCACCCAGCTACAGCTCCGGTTAGCCCCGGGGTAAAAAAAGCGGGGCTTTTATGTTGCACCCACTCAAGACCGACACCGACTCAGGGAGCCACTTCAGACCGCACACCACTGAGTGGGCATCAACACAGGGCTGCGCTGTCCGCCACCACCCCGCGGGCTCACAAGACGCGCCCGGGAGCAGGCACCAGCCAGTCCCTCCCGCACTCACAACAGCCCCGACGGCCCCGCCTTCCCTGAACCGACTACGGCCAGCTCCGCGGACCCCCCCCTCCCCCTCCGCGCCGCGGGCCCGCCGTTACCGCTGTTAGGCGCCGCTAACCGCCACTGCCCAGCGTTACCCGTCGTTACCCGTTGTTATCCCCTGTTACCCGTTGTTATCCCCTGTTACTCGGTACTGCTCAGCACTGCATTACCGTAGTTACCGCCGCTGCCGCACCCCCCGCCTGGGCCCGTCGCCGTTGGCGCGGCCGCCGCGTGGCGCGGGAGGCTGGCCCCCGATTGGCTGGCGCCCCGCCGCCCTCCCGCCCGCGATCAAAATGGCCGCGCCCGGCCGTCGCCACAGCGGGAGTGGCCCATAGCAACAGTACCGCTCGAGCGGACTACTGCTTCCCTTTCCTGAAGGAAAACAAACAAGGAAAAAAAGGAAAAAAAAAAACCAAACCCATCCTCCAAACACACATACAGAAAAAAAAAACAAAAACCTCAAAACAAACAACCAAAAAAAAAAAAAACCCAAGCCCGACAAAACAAAACCAAAAAGCCAAACCACAAAAATTCCTCATGGAACCAACCAAAAGCCAACAGTGCAGTGCTAGAAGAAAACGGGCACTGCTTCAGCCTTCCATTAGTAAAAGCACGCGTGTGAGGAGCACCACAGGTGGGGAAACGTTTTGATACACAGCAGTATCCACAGCCAGGTGGCCTGAGTTCGTATTTCACAGCTATGTTTCCCATTAGGTTGCTAGGTGAGTTTACATTTACGGGATCACAGAATTTTCATCAACATTCAGTACAGTGCATTACACAGTGTGACACTTAAGGCAGAATAACTCAAAATGGAGTCCAGGTGCTGCCCCTAGAACTTACAGTTCATTCACGGATAGGGACAGCAGCTAATTAGGAAAAATTATTGCTGTAGGTTAATGAATAAGAGCAATTTTGGTTTCTAGTCTGGTGGTAGGCGTCAGGATTTAAATTCTGAAGGTGAGCGAACTCCAGAGAGCTTTCCAGAGAAAGTAGACAAGCTGCTAGAACATTCAGAGGACACCTTGTTTACGCAGATGCAATGTTGCTCGCTGTCTTTGACTGACATCAGAAGCAACTCAAGCACCTTAAGTGCTATCAAGTGTACCAGAACAAGACTTATTTCAGTAAGTCTGACATCACCATCTGTACGAATTGTTTTGCTGTGACATTTGGGGAATTCAGTGTAAAAGACAAGAAACACGGGACCATTATCAGTGAAATGGCAAAACCAATGTTTCTGTGACTGTATGACAGAATATTTCCTGTGCTTGCCATACCTCTCAGTGTCACAGACCAAACTCAAGCAAAATAAAATTAATATATTTTTAAGAATCTTTACTTTTAAAGGTTTCTTGTCCATGCTAGTTAGTTACACAGATATCTCCAAAACTGAACTTCAAAGTCTTGCTGAGAAACTGCTTCAAGTTGCTCCCTACTAAACTTGGTTTTCTTCAACAAATAATGCTATGTGCCCGTTTCCTCAGCATTTGATTCAATGTGTTAGCTTTTCATTCTGTTAGTAACTCTAAAATTTCTGGTTAGTTTGGTTTGGTTTGGTTTGATTGGGGATTTTTGGTTGTGTTTTTTTTTTTTTTTTGATTGGTTGGTTGGTTTTGGTTTTGTTAGTTTGTGTGAGTATGGTTTTGTTTGGTTTTTTTTTGGATTGGGTTGGGGGTCTTTTGCTACATTGAACAGTACACATGACACAGAGCTTTTGGTACACTGTCCAAACGGGAGGATTACTGAGGAAGTGTCAAAAGTGTTCCTTGTGCATTGATTGTGCATCAATCATTGGGTGGGCTCTAAAGACAGGCTTTATATAGTACTTGTGAGGATGTCTCTTTCTACGTTCCAGTCTCTCATGTGTACGCCTTTCACAGCCCACAGACGTGTTGCAGAACACACCTGTGCAGGTAGCTTGGCGTGCAAGCTGCAGGTTGTACACTGGCTGGTGGGAAACATCTGCAGCCCCAAACAACAAGCTGTGAAGGGGCACTGCCCTTCTGCCTAACAAAGAGCACAGTCCTGGAATGCCAGCCATCATCCAGAGCCTCTGCAGAGCCCAGAGAACAGTGAGAAGACCCCAGATGCCACATAATTTTTACTGTTGTTTTATGTTTTCTCTTTGGCTTGAGATCTGATTTATTTTGTAATATATCCTATATACTGCATTTGCGACTATAATCACTACATTATTTTGTAGTCAAAGGCAGTTCCCTTTACTGTTTTAGAGCTTCAAAAGCATAAAGTAATTTGGTGAGATACCAGATGTCTCTGTAGAGAGAACAGTCCCAAACAGACCCAATTCTGTCACTTTGGCAAATTATGTCTTCTTCACCAGTCATCATTTTGCTGAATTTGCTGAAGCGCTTTTTGTTCTTGCTGTTTTCTTCCTGTATCTTCCTAGGCCATATGCTCTTTGGGGTTTTTTTTCGTTAATGTATAATAATTTATTTTTTAATCTGATTCAACAGTACAAGCATTTCTTAGTCTCACACCATAACCAATGTTAGTTTTCTTAGAGGCATCAGGAGATAAAAAAGGGACTGTGCACTCTACCCTGTTACTGAGTGGCAGGAGATGTTGACTTTATGAGGATGTCTGGAAGATACCCTACTTGACTGGTGTTCTTCCACTTTTATTGCTTACTGCCTAGTAAGGATGTGTTAAAGGAACAACTTCGTATTTTTCCCCTTCCTTTTTCGTTTTTTTGACTCCCCTATCTAGCTTTTTAAAGCCTGCCTCCAAGACTAAATAACTGTCTGATTCCAAAACTAATTAGTCAAAAACTATTTACCTCTGTTCTGCAGAATGCCAGTGGGGTTGAATGCTAAGTGCAAAACAACCAAAATTTCCACAACTATCTGACAGGTTTTAAGAGCTGCAGACAGGGCAACTCTGTATAGTTTTTGTCCAGAAGCCTGAGAGAATCCTTTGTTGCTAGGTGGCAAGGTTCATCAAGCAAAGCTGTATTGAAAGAGCTCATAAATCTGCTTAAAGCAAGGAGGAAATAGTTATTTCATTCTGTCCTTATTCAGTAGTTTTATCATATTTTTATTGAAAGCTCCTAGTTGCATAATGATGAGTGCCAAGTGTTCCTTATTATTTGCATTATACTGTAACAGGACTTGATACTTCAACACACTCTAAATGTGACAAACTACAGAACTTCAATGTCTACTTCAGGGCAATCTAAAGTTACATCAAGTTAAAAAGAGTCATCGTTCTCACACCAAGAGATCCAAAAAGGTATGAAACTTGGTCTGAAGACAGAAGTTTTTCTGTTAATTGTCAATTGTACAAAAACATTTGCAACATGGAGTGGGCACTGGAGACTGAAGCAATGGTAAGGAAATATGCTTAAAAAAAACTGAAAGGAAAAGGAAACTCGGCCAAGATGCAAGAAGAAGAGACTTTATGGACTAAGGAGGAAAAAAAGTGCTGAATATTCCTTGTTTTAGAAATCTTGGGCTGAACATAGGGCAACAGATTCTGTTCTTTTCTCCCTGCAATATCTATCATGCTCTCCATTCCATGGCTTAGCACTCCATTTTGTAGATTTGGGAGCTCCACATCCATGTAACAAAGACTGAATGCAAAGCAGGACTTGTTCAGTGGAAATAGAACTTTTTTTCATTTATCTATCAATGGCTTGCTTTTTTGTTCTCAAAAGACTGTTGTTTCTTTCACTGTCAGATATATACAGAAAAGCTTTTCTCTCCTTTTGTCTCTTCTTGTTATTCACTGTCTCACTTTTTCCTACTTTATTTTCTCTTTTTCAAAATAGCTGTTTAACCATATCAACCATCTAGGGTAGAAAAGTCTTTGAAAATAAATTACTATTCCTCCCAAAGTTGCACTGAAAATTACCTAGATTAATTCAGAAAGCCATATCTGTAACAAGAAGCAACACTGAAAAACTCATCCAGAAAATTTAATTCCTCAAAGTTAGCA
Organism: Parus major; assembly: GCF_001522545.3. Taxonomy (NCBI): domain Eukaryota; kingdom Metazoa; phylum Chordata; class Aves; order Passeriformes; family Paridae; genus Parus; species Parus major. The sequence goes on along the minus strand of NC_031799.1, from coordinate 34,171,623 downwards.
GATTAGTAAACACTGAGTGTGGAGTTTATAGAAAGGGAGCATGAACAAAAATACCAACATTATGTACTATTTCTATAACACATACTTAATAAGATATTGTACATAAAATATATATCAGTGTATAGAGAGGAAGATATATAACGTACAATTATATGTAATCATGTACATAAGCATACAAATTGAATGTGCAAAATAACATACGAATAATAACATTTTTTTTTTCTTTTGAAATTAAGCTGGAAGGTTTTATGTGCAGGAAAATAACACACTTTTAGCTAAATGTTCTTGCTCCTAACTTTTTTCCTAGATTAGGAACCATTTCAGTGTCTTCTTTGCACAAGGTTTGTAATTTGCTTCTGATTCACTACACAAATCTGTACAGCCTCAACCGCCAAAGTTATAGGAACAGTAGTATTTACTACACACTAATTTTGATATATATACTAACTTTCAGAAACAATGCTGAGAAAGGATAGAAAACGTGTTTTTTTTCACTAAGGTAGCTTTCAGTTATTATAGAATCACAGAATGGCCTGGGTTGGAAGGGGCCTTAAAGATCGTCTAGTTCCAATCCCCCTGCCACAGGCTGGGACAGCTTTCACTAGACTGCCTTGCTCAGAGCTCCATCCAGCCTGGCTTTGAAAGCTTCCACATATGGGGCATCTGCAACTTTTCTGGGCAACCTGTCCCAGTGTAACACCACCCTCATACCATAGATTTTTTCCTAACATCTAACCTAAACCTGCTCTTTTGCAGTTTGAAGCCATCTCCCCTTGTCCTTTCACTACGTGTTCTTTTATCTTTCTTGTAGGCTCCCTTCAGGTACTGGAAGGCTGCAGTTAGGTCACCCCAAAGCCTTCACTTCTTTAGAATGAACAATGCTAATTCTCCCAGCCTTTCCTCACAGGATATGTGTTCCATCCCTCTGATCAACTTGGTGGCCTTCTCCTGACTCTCTCCAACACTTCCATGTCCTTCCTGTGCTGGGACCCCAGAGCTGATGCAGGGTTCCAGGAGGGGTCTCAGCAGAGCAGAGCAGAGGGGCAGAATCCCCTCCCTGGCCCTGCTGCCCACGCTGCTCTGGATGCAGCCCAGGACACGTTTGGCTCTCTGGGCTGTGAGTGCCCATGGCTGGGTCATGTCCAGCCTCCCATCCACCAGCACCCCCAAGTCCTTCTCCCCAGGGTTGCTGTCCATATGTCTATCTCACAGTCTGTATTGGAACCAGGGGTTTCTCCAACCCAGGTGCAGCACCTTACACTTGGTCTTGTTAAACCTCATGAGGTTGCCATGGACCCACTCTTCCAGGTTGTCCAGGTCCTTCTGGATGGCACTGTGTCTTTCAAATGTAGTAACAGCACCACTTGGCTTGATGTAACCAGAAAATCTGCTGAGGTTACACTCAATCCTTCATCTGTGTCATTAATGAAGATTTTAAATAGCGCTGCCCCAATAACGACTCATGAGGGACATCACTTGTCACTGATGTCCATCAGGACTCTGAGCCATTGACCCTTTGGACTATCCTTTGGATGCAGCCATCCAATCCTAAAAGGCTGCTCTCAGAGACAAGGATGGGGAATAGAGCTGGCAGATCATTAAGGAATTAATTCATGGAGTACAAAAACTAGCAAGGAGTAAAAAATGATGCAAGGAAGGCAGGAGACTGACGTGGTTGAGTGGGAAACTGCTGGTCAAAGTAAAGGGTATGCACACAGCGGAAACAAGAATAGGTGGCCTCAGAAGTGTATAGAAATAAGATAGGGATGGGTTGAGGAAGCCAAGGCAAAGCCAGAACTGAACCTATCAAGGGATGCATAGAATAAAAAGACATCTTCTATAGCTACATTAGGCAAAAAAAAAGGTCAGAAAAGGAGGGTAAGGATAAGGGGGAGGAAAGGACAAGTCACATGGACCAATGGGGCGTCGAGGGACAGGGGATTTCCAGAGGAGTGGTACAGGGATTGGCCCAACTGGGGATTGACAGGGAAGGACCTGGAAGAAAGGGCAGGATTGTAGTGATAGGCAGGGAAGGTTCAGGAATAAGGGGTTGGGTCACAGTGATAGGCAGTGTAAGGGAAGATACAACTTAGGATTGTACCAATTTGAAAAGAACATAGGGGGACATTTGAATAAACTATTAACATTGAACAATTAACTATAAACTACAAAATTACTGAACAACACAACATGTTTTAATTTGATTTGTCAAATCTTTCATTTTTTTAAGCTGCTTGTGGATGGATTCTGAATGGTCAGACAAATCCATACACCACAATCCTTCAAATTATTCACAACCACGTCCATGCGCCAGTAGAGAAAATCGATAGCGGCTCTGTTCTGTAAGGTTGCATGTCTGACAGCATTAATATCTGTCATCATATCACTAATTACAATGGAAGTAGTATTGGTTTCTTTGCTCAACCAATACCCCAATCAGTCTAATTGTTTTAATGCTACAACTGAGGTAAATTAATGTAAAACCAAACCTGATGTAATTCATTTTGCAGGGCTCCAGAGTTTAAAATTGCTATTACAGTTTTCTTCATAATGATGGGTATACCTCTTTCCTCTATGCTTTTTCTTGGTGGCCTTTTTAACACTAGATGCTGTCACAATGAGCTGCCCAATGCTACGTGGGCCACCTTTAATTTTTGAGGGAATGCCCGGCAAGGCTCTATCTCCACAAATGAGCCAATATCCTTTCAGCAATTGGCATGGGAATTCATCAAGATCAACACCTTAGGGGGCACAGGGGTGGGACAATTGCACCAAAAACTTGTGTTTCTGTACACAGGATGATGGGGAGTAACATTTCATTGTGAATCTCCTTGAAACTCAGCACAAAATTCCATTGTCAAAGAACCAAGAATTTTCAATTCTTGAGGTTCAAAGGGTGCTTTAAGAAGATGAGGGGTCCAATGATACCAATTAGTTATGGGATTTGTCTTGTTGGCAACTGAGTGCCAGTAATTGTCAGGGTTAGGTACTGGCCACTCTCTCTGGCTGGCACTAGCACACTGACCAAACAGGTTGTGGAGGATTTGTCTGGGCTCGAATTGGTCAAACATATGGTGTCTGAACCTGCTGACTTGGCTTAAGCAACCCAAATATTTGTTTTGGTTGATCTACAGGCACATCTGCACTGCAAAAGCAAGCAAGCAAAACTAACAAGCACCAATATATCATTTGATCTAACTCCATGTTTTTTTCAGCTACTCTTGGCAAAAGGCTTTTCTTTGTATTTCAGTTTCCAAGTTGACTTTCAGCTTTTGTGTTTTCCCAAATTTGTTCAGGGACTGGCCAACTACAACGCACTAAATTGTCCTGTTTACACTCAATTTTGCAAATCTGGATATCTTGGAGTTATTTTTAACATGATGGACGCCACACATTTGCCAAAAGAGCTGTATGATATCAATGATTTTTAGTTTTAACATTGACATAAAACCCAAGGTTTCCAGTTTTTGCAGGTTGGGCAGAGTATGTCAGGCATGAACCATAGTCTTTCTGTGTGGCTCATGCCTGTGTGCTCATTTCCCTGCTTGTGGAATTGTCAGTGTGTTCTTGTGTGATACGGCTTCATGTTCTTCATGGAAGCCACTTAGGTCCTCCACCTGTGGAAACACAAACAAACTCTTTGCCCGAGGTTATTAGTCGAAAAGGGCCTTAAATTTGTCCTGTCTCAGGGTTTCTAACTAAAACTGGAGGATTTTCTTTCATTTTTGCCTGCGTGTTATTTGAAAAATGCCTAAAAATTGGTGGATTGGTTCTGCAAATCAGCTATTTAAAAAATTAAAAACATATAAAGCTTTACTCAGCCTCATCTGAGGTATGGTTTGGGCCATTTCTCCCTTTTGTTGGTCTAAAATGCATTTTTAAAGCATGACATGTCCATTCAATAATGGTGTGACTTGTGGGAGCATAGGAAATTCCAAAAGTGTGACGAACACCCCAATCCATTAAAAATGTGGCCAATTATTGAGATGTATATGCAGGGCCATTGTCTGTTTTTATTTCTTGGGGTATATCTAATGAAGCCAAAGCTTGTAGAAAATGTTGACAAGCATGATCGCCTGTTTTTCCTGTCTGGACAGAGCGAAAACTGCACCTGAAAAAGTATCTACTGATACATGAATATTTTTATATTTCCCAAAAGGTGGGTATTTGGTGATATCTGTCTGCCATAGTTGTAGGTTTTGCAGCCCTTGTGAGCTGACAATTCCTGTAGAAACAGGAGGTTGTACAAGTTGACAATCAGGTCAAGCGCCAATAATGGCTTTCACTTGATCTTTAGAGATGCGAAACATTCACACAAGTGCTTGTGTATTTTGATGTGAAAAGGCATGACTCAGTTTTGCTTGTTCAAAAATGTTTGGCAAAGTGTTTGAAACAACCATCGTCAGTTTGTCGGTTCTTGTGTTTCCTTCTGCCATGAATCCTGGGAGCAAGGAACAAGCCCTGATATGAGAGACAAAATAGTGGTCAGTTCTGTATTGCAAAATTGTATAAAGACATGAAAGCCAATGATACAGGGTATAATTTTTAACATCCTTTAAAATTGATCCTTCCTTTTTTTTTAACAATACCAGCAACATAAGATGAATTTGTAATTAAGTTAAAAGTTTCTGAAAAGAGCTGAAACAACCTAACTACTGCAGCCAATCCAGCAAGCTGAGGAGAGCCTTCTACTGTTTGAACATCTGACTCCCATGTTTTGGTTGTTTGATTCTGCCATACTACTACTGATTTGTGTGTTTCCCATCCATCAGTGCAGAGAGTTATAGCACTTAAAGGCTCCTTACTTAGCCTTTTCTCCAAAACTTAATTTTGCTTGCAACCATTTGTGGCTTGGGTATTGAACAGAACAAACATCTGAATAATTTAACAATGCAATTTGCAAGTCTTCTGAATTTTGCAAAGCCCAATCAAGGTAATCTCTTTTCACAGGTAAATAAATAATTACAAAATCTTGGCCTGCCATAGTTAGCAATCTTGTTCTGGCTCTAATTCTCATTTGAGCTGTCGTCTCCACGGTTGTATGCTGGAGGTATTTTTTCACAAATGGGATGGGACTGCCATCACAAGCTTTTATTTTGGGCACCAGTCTCAGCTACAGATACAGGAGATGGCAGAATCTCACATCTGCTACAAGCAGCTCAAGATCTCTTTGTTACAGAACATTTTATATGTTTTTCAACCAATAGCATATTGCTAAAGCTTACAGACAACTGCTCAATCCAATTACTAGAAGCATACATACACCTTCAAACAATGCTTGCTTGTTTGCTTTTTATTAACAGTACACAATACTCTGTTACTAAGCTTAAAACTTTCTGCTATCTTGATAAGCATATTTTTCTGCAGTCTTAAGGTCTATTTTGGCCAAACCTAAAAACTCAACTATTGTTTCATTCCTTGCATATTGTATTATTGTATCTTCCTTACTTTCAGGCCTTGCAGCTGTAAGTTCTCCGCTTTTTCTTTTCTGTGGCTTATTTTCATGGCTTCTGAAAGTCTTCTTACCTTTACTGTTTGCCACAATTCCCCCACTTGGTATAACCACAAAGAAACTTTCTTAACTATGTCACTTATTGACTACCTTGTGGTGTTACACAGCTCTACTACAGTACTTTTATCTAGCAGACTAGTGTTACAAATTTTCTATGTAAAGGCACATCAGCAAAACTTAAAAGTCTTTTAATACTTAATGTATTTATTTTTTCTTCTTTAAGGCACTTCTCTTGGTTGCTTTAAGCACTATTATTTTAAACCACAGCAGTTTTAATGCTGTAAAAAATCTGGTCTATTCCAAGGACATAAGTCGAATCTAGTAGCAATTGTCATTTCTTATTCAAATAAGTCTCATCCATTCCAGGGTCTTATTTCAAAGCCTTCATTTATATCAATACTTGTATCTACTACCTTTGTAAGATTTTGAGAACTTTCTGTGACTCCTTGTATGATAAAAACTTCTTTTACAGCTTTGTTCATCATTCGTTGAACACACTGAAGCATACAAGGCATTACTACTAATATCACCACAACAACAATTAATACATACAAACCTATTTTGCAAAGCTCCTTTAACCAAGGTGCAAAGTTCCATCCTTCAAACAAATGGTCTAACTACGATTCATCTCTTCTAATTTGAGATGTTAAATCATTCAGCTTTTGTATGCTTTTGTGGATGGACTCAGAGTGGTCAGACAAGCTCATACAACAGTCCTTCAAATTCCTCACAACTGTGTCCATGTGCCAGTAAAAGAAAATAAATTGCTGCTCTGTTTTGAAGGGTAGCATGTCTAACACTGCTGACATCAGTCAGCATATCACTGATTGCAATGGATGTGGCATTGGTCTGCCTACTCAGACAAGATCCTACCCTATCTAAATGTTTCAATGCCATTCCTGAGGCAAGCTGGGGTAGTAGCAAAGCTGCCAAAACTCTTTGTGCAGTTTTCCAGGGTCTAAAATCACTCTGACAATTTTCATCATACCGATGGACAAATCTTCTTCCTCTATGTTTTTTCTTAATAACACTTTTAGCACTAGATGCTAGCACAGTGAGTTGCCCAATTCTGCATGGACCATCTTCAAGGCATGATGGAACACTCTGCCAAGCCCTATCTCCACAAATGAACCAGTATCCTTTTGGTAATTGTCATGGATATTGGTCAGTCCCGGAAAATTTACCCCAACTGTCTGAGTGCTTACACCAAAAATGGGAGTTCCTTAAAGTAATTGGGTAATTGGGAGTGCCATTGAACTTCAGAGAATCATTCTCCAATTCTGAGAATGCCAAAATCAGCTAGCCAATTGCCAATTGCCAATTGCTAGCTGAAAAGTGAGACAAAAATCCATAGTCAAAGAACCAAGAATTTCCAATTCTTGAGGTTCAGATTTTGCTTTTGGAAGTTCTTTGGTCCAAATGTCCCAGTCACTCACAGGATTGCTCCTGTTAGCAACTTCACCTGGCTTGCTATTAAGTTGGTTTTTGGTCAAGGGACCATAATATATGGGTATTGGCCAATCTTTTACTAGCACACCAACTAGACAGGTTGAAAAGGGCTTTTCTGGATTCAAATTGAACAGGCTTCCAGTGTATGAGCCTGCAGCCTTGGCTAAACCAACCCAAACATTTGGTTTTGGTTGTTCTACAGGCAAATCTGCACTGCATAGAACAAGCAAAACCAGCAAGTACCAGCATAATACTTGATTTTGCTCCATACTTTTTGTGAGCTATTTTTTGGCAAAAGACATTTCCATGTACCTTAATTCCCAAATTCTACTTTTGTACTTCCCAAATTTGCTTGGGGACTAATTACCTATAACAAAAAAAAGGGGTAATTTCACCTTTGCAAATTCGATGAGGGGATATACTCTCTATATCATGAAAATACCACACTTCTGCCAAAAGAGCTCTACAAAATCAACAATTTACACATTTTTCACAATGACATAAAAATCAGGGTTGGCAGGTTCCACAGGTGAACAAGAGATGTCAGGTGGGTCTTGTGGGCTCTCCATTTGGCTCACATCTGTGTGCTTGTTTCTCTGCTCCTGGACTCATCAGCACATTCTCATGTGCAATATGGTTTGACATTCTTTGCTGGAACTCACTTAGGTCTGGCACCTGCGGAGACACAGGTTAGTTGTCGAAAAGGGCTTTCAGTTTGTCCTGTCTCAGGGTTTCTAACTAAAACAGGTGGATTTTCTTTCAATTTTGCCTGTGTGTTATTTGAAAAATGCCTAAAAATTGGTGGATCAGGTTCTGCAAAAGAGCTGTTCAAGAAATTAAAAACATATAAAGCTTTGCTCAAACTCATCTGTGGTGTCGCCTCTACTCTCCCCTTCTGTTGATCTATAATGCATTTTAGGGTATGATGTGTCCTTTCAATAACTGCTTGGCTTGTGGGGGAGAATCCCAAAAGCCCAGCAAACACCCTGGTCCATCAAAAATGTGGCAAATTTTTGGGCTACGTGTGCAGGGCCATTGTCTGTTTTCACTTCTTGGGGTACTCCTAGTGAAGTGAATGCTTGAAAAAAGTGTTGACAGGCATGATTGGCTGTTTCTCCCATATGAACAGAAGCAAAAACTGCACCTGAAAAGGTGTCAATTGATACATGAATACTTTTAAATTTTTCAAAGGAAGGGTACTTAGTGATGTCTGTTTGCCATAACTGCAGTCTTTGCAAACCCCATGGGTTGGCAGCTCCTGTAGAAACAGGGGGCTGCACAAGCTGACAGTCAGAGCAAGTACTAATGATGGCTTTAGCTAGACTTTTGGAAATGTGAAACATCCACACAAGTGCTTGTGCGTTTTGGTGAAAGAAGGCATGACTTAGTTTTGCTTGTTCAAAAATGTGTGACAAAGTATTAGAAACAACCATTGTCAGCTTATCCACTCTTGCGTTTCCTTCTGCAAAAAATCCTGGAAGTGAAGAATGAGCGCTAATATGAGAAACAAAATATGGATTAGTTCTCTACTGTAAAATTGCATAAAAGCTTGAAAGCCAGCAATACAAGGTATCATTTCCAACACCTTTAAAAACTGATCCTTCTATTTTTTAACTACATTAGCAACATAAGCAGAATCTGTAATTAAATTGAAAGGTTCTGGAAAAAGCTGAAAGGCCCTGACTACAGCGGCTAATTCAGTAATTAGAGGAGATTACCTCACTGTTTGAATATCTGATTCATGTTTTAGTTGTTTGATTTAGCCATACTCTTACTGATTTGTATGTTTTCCCTGATCCATCAGTGCAGAGTGTTATAGCACTTAAAGGCTCTGCACTCAGCATGGTTTTTCTCTAAAACTCAGTTTTACTTGCAACAATTTATGGGCTGGGTAATTAATAGAACAAACACCTGAGAAATTCAACAATGCATTTGCAAATCATCTGAATTTTGCAATGCCCAATCCAGGTAGTCTTTTTTCAGAGCCAAATAAATAACTGCAAAATCTTGGCCTGCTAAGGTTAACAATCTCGTTCTGGCTGTAATTCTAATCTGTCATCTCCATAGATGTAAAAATTGTCTTTGGGGACCTGTAAGGAAGAAAAACCCATTCCATTATTTACAAAGGATCTCTTTCAGAAGGGTCCCATTGAAAAATGAGACCATAAAGTTGCAATTTGCTCCCAAAACTGCAAGGAAAAAGGGCTTTTCTGGAGCAAATTGATGGGCTTGTCTCCTTCGGAAAGCTTCTGTGTCCTTTTCAAGGGCTGCTTGAGCTTCAGGTGTTAGAGTTCTAGGAGATTTGATGTCATCGTCTCCTCTTAATAAGTCAAAGAGTGGGGTAAGTTCATCATTAGTAATTCCCAAAATAGGTCTGATGCAATTAATCTCTCCCAAAAGCTGTTGTAAATCCTGCAAGGGGTTGACACTGCTCCGGAGTTGTATTTTCTGTGGAGTAATTGTTTGTTTAGTCATCCTCCATCCCAGATATTTCAAGGGTGGAACTTCTTGAATTTTGGATGTAGAAGTTTTCAGTCCAGCTGTTTGAATTTTGGTAACAGTTCTTTATATTTCTGTTCATGTTGGTGCTACAATAAGCAAATCTCCCTAATCGTCCACTAAATGTAGTGTAGAATCATAGATTGTGGGTGTTTCTGTCGAGCTGGAGACAGAGCTTGTGCAACAAAATATTGGCAATCGGGGGGAGAATTTTTCATTTCTTTGAGGCAAAGATTTCCAGTGATATCTTGGCAGTGATTCTCCTCTATGGATAGATGGAACCAAATAAGCAAACCTCAGTGCATCCTCTGGATGGAGTGGAATGTTGAAAAAACAATCCTTTAAACTGATGATAATGAGAGACCAGTCTCTTGGAATCCCTGACAGAGAGGGGAGTCCAGGTTGCAAGGACCTGGGCTTGATGTGACCTTTTTTGTAATTGTTCATTTACTAATTTTTTGAGGGCACTTAGTTTTTTCTCTGCTAAGAGATTCACCCAGACAGGGTTGTCAGTTTTCCATGACAGAGTGGCAGGTTCCACCATGGCTCCCATAAAAAGCTTACTTCTATCTTTGTTCCCCACTGGGTACAAAAAGTACATCTCTCCCCCATACTGTGATGGGTGCCTGCACCACGAAGGGACAGATGTTCGCTGTCTTCCCTTCAGGACTTGTACCAGTAATAATGAATTCACTTTGCATACACAATGTGATTCCTCCAATTCCTGAGAGAGCACCCATGGGTGTCACTAGGCTCCAATTGCTCTGCCAAAACACATGAGAAATTACCGTGACATCTGTGCCAGTGTCCAGCATGCCTGTAATGTTAACTGTTTTACCATGATGTGTTAGACTGCAAGTCAGCTGTGGCTGTTCACTGCTGATATGTTCTACCCAAAGGACATCAGGTGTTGGGCAAAGGCTCTCAAGAGGCATTTCCCAGTGTACAGCTCGCTTAGTTAAAAGCGGAGTCTCTCAATATATGTCTTGTTTAGCAATAGTCATGGGCAATGTAATAGCAATACCTATTAGTATTTTTGGTTGAATTACCACTGGAGCCCTATAAGCAAGAGCTAAAACCATCATCTCTTCGCTACAATTTACTGAAACAACAGCTGGAAAAACTGAAAGTCCAAGAATTATGTTCCTGTCTCACACTATAATTAAAAAGTCTTGTCTCTGCTGTGAAGTACCAATAACTCCTGCAGGGGGTATAAATTCATGGCAAGAGTCTTTTTAAAAGTATGTTAATTTAGAATTGCCAGTTTACATCGTGCCTCTGGGGGTAATAAGTCGGGGTTGCTTAGGAGATAACTGGCAATTTCACAAATTGCACTTGGTTTCAGTTTTCTTGTGATTGAACTGCCAATATTTGTTTCACCACGCGGTGGCGCAGCGCGCTCTTTTTTTGGGTTTCCCGGCAGAGAGTTATTTACCATCGATATCAGCTTTGGAGCGACAGTGGTTCGCATAATGCCTCCGTGTTCTGCACCGAAGGCAAATGTTAGGTAATTTTACATTTTTCACTGCCTCATGACAGTTCTTTTTCAAATTTTCCACAGTTAAAATATGGCCCTTTAATGGGCTTCATCTGTAAAGCAGTGAGAGATTTTTCCATCATTTTTATCTGAGTCTCAATGGCTCTTTTGAGTTTATCTCCCAGCAAATCTTGGGATTTTGCTAATTGTTCCCGCAGTGCACTCGCTTGTATGGTCGCGATATGCTGTGGAGTGCCCAGCTTGCTGGAAGCATTTGTGGCACTGTTGGTGGCTGGTCTGGTAAAGTTAGAATGACCGTAGGGCATACATCATTTGCTTTAGCATATGAGGGTGTGCGGCTTCATCAGGACACTGAACTAGAACCTCCGAACTAGAACCTGTGTCCCGCTAAATTCCCACATCAACAAGATTGCAAATCACGGGTTTTTTGTTTCGTTTTTTTTTTTTTTCCTCACATTCCTCCCTTTTAAAGCAGCCAGAGCCTTTTGTAGCGTTAATAGTGCAGCCCCCCTCCTTTCCGCCGACAGACCTTTCCTCTTCCTCCTTTCTAAAGGCAGCGGAGGCAGCGCTCTTTCCGCAAGAAGCAGCAATTTCGGCCTCTGTTCTCTTTAAATCGGTGACTGAAGGCAGAGGTGCAGAGATGCCGGGCGGTGGTCAGGGTGAGCACGGCCGGGGAGACGGCGGAGGTGCCGCGGCCCCGTTCGGGGTTTCAGTGTCTCCGGTTAGGACCGAAGGTGGGAGAGGTTTTGAGGGCACGGCCCGAAGCCCGGAGGAATCGGACGCGATCAATGAAGCAGAGGGCTCCAGTGTTTGTTTAAACATATCAATCAAAGCGCGACATGCAGGCAACAGCTTTGCAGCTGAATGGTCTCGATTTATGGTAAAAGCATTGCATAATTTGAGTCCAACCAAATCTCATAGAGAAAAGGTGAGTACAGAGGTGTCACCTACAGTTGGAAAGTGCTTTTGAACCCAAGATAACAAATCTTTTAACTCTTGTTTTGCAATGTTACAGGAATTAGACCTGATCAGAGTCTTAAGGGCCTTACAAACATCTTTGGGCTCTTTGGACATCTTGTCCCCGATCATGTTCCCCGACCTGCCTGTCGTCACGCAGCAGGTGATAACATCGGCCTCTGTCCGAGTAGAACCCGCGGCGGAGACAGAGGTGTCCCGACTGCTCATTCCTTACCAGAGAACTATAAATCCCTAGGGTAATTCCCGCTTCCTTGCAGCAGCACTCTTCAGAAAGAGCTTCGGGCCGTTCCAACCACTCGACAAATTAGCTGAAATCGCGTTCCTCAAAACGGAAGCACCATTTGTTGGAAGATTTCAGCTCCACAGAGACGGGGCAACTGAGAGGTGCTTCAAAAGATTTTATTTCATTATCAGTCTCATAGAAGGGTGAAACATAAGAGATGTAAAACTCAACGCCATTCTATCAGAAGCCAGCCTATTTCCTGGTTACAATACCTTATAAATGTTTTTCAGCTTACAAATGTTTGTCTTAGGTTTTGCCACACAATGCTGCTAAAACTTCTAACACCAATCACCTACTATTTTACCCCAAGTGGTCTTGCTACAATGCATCTTTCACAGTTCTGATTCTCCAAAATACCTGGTCTTGTTTGCAAGGCCATCGTCTGAAACTTGTTTCCAGTTCAGTCTCCTTCTCAACAACGTCTTCCCTATTCCATGGCCTAGCTAAGTCAGCACACCTTATCTCACAGTTTGCATACAGACACACAAGACTATTCAAGCTTTCAGTCACGCTTTGACAATCCTCTACAGTTCCATTTCTCACAATGTATGGTTGATATCATTTAGAAAACACTAAGAAAAACATTCAACTTTTCCCAAGAAGTATTATTTTTCAGAATTGTAGGCAAGGACAAACCCATTTTCACAGCAGTGACATATTAAATTACCGAAACATATGCTTAGAAAAAGAAGCACTCTGACACCCAGCCAATCTTGGGCTCATTGTTTGAAAAATGTTAAATGACAAAATCCAGCCATCGCATTCAGTGCATGTGGAGTTAGGAGGGGACATGGAATGAAGGAATGGGAGTATAGAAATAGAAGACTGGGAGTATAGAAATATGGGAGTTAGAGTAAATAGAATAAACTGTCCTTTTTCTAAGCTGGTTTTTATTTGATGGTACCTAAGAATTGCATAAACAGATTATTTTGATCAACAAGTAAGGGATTTTTTTTCTGCTGTATTTCACTGGCAGTAATGTCACAATCTGGAAGTAGATTATTCTTTTCTCACTCATTTTTCCACTGTTCTGTTCAATTTCATTTCATGGCCTTTTCCCCCTGCTTTCAGCTTAAACACCCAGTTTCAGTTTTGTCTAGAGAAGTCATAAATAAATCTTTGTACTGGCAGAGAAAAATATCAAAGAGGAATCCAATCCAGTGCAATCCCTAGTATTAATACAGGCTGGGCAGAGAGTGGATCAAGACTAGCCCTGCCAAGAAGGACTTGGTGGTGCTGGTGAATGAGCAGCTGGACATGACCCAGCAATGTGCACTTGCAGCCCAGAGCAAGCAACTGTGTCTATCCCTTCCAACCCAAACCATTTTATGATTCTGTAATTCTAGGAATGGCATTTCTGTGTGTTCTCCAACATGTATTAACTGCTGAATATAAATTCACTCAATGCAAAACCTTTTGGTATATTTTATGTAATATTATTTATAGATCACTTTCTTTACATTGTTGAGTACTGGCAGCCTGCAAATTCTGATCTCCAGCTTGAAAGGAACACTACAGGTACAAACCATACTGACATTGTATCTAATGCAGTTTAAAGGTATAATGACATGGCAATGCTGGAATTTTTAGCCATTATTTAAATTATTGTTGGACGTTGTGCCTGCTCATTTTACACTACACGTAAAAAATGAAAAGTCTAACAAAGCCTCAAGTTTTACTGTGGCACATGGACTAATGCACCCATGCTGTATGTGGTGTGTTGATCTTGGCTGGATGCTGGACACCCACCCAACCCAGGTGCTCTTTCACTACTCTTCCACACAACAAGGGAAAATAAAATAAGATTGAAAAGCTCATAGGCTGAGATAAAGACACAGCGACAGCTTACTAATTATTGTCATAGGTAAAACAGACTCATCTTGAGAAAGATTAATTTTCTTGGTGGTAAGAATCAAAGACACTTACCTACTCCTTTTCTTCCCAGTCTCAACTTCACTCCTTCATCCCAAATTCCTCTTCCTTCTCCTGTGTAAAGTTATGTGAGGCAGTAGCAGTGCCTGTATGATTACTGGGAAAATGTTAAGTCATACAGGATTCTCAGTCTTGAAAGATTTTGAAGTTTCTGAAAACTAAGAACAAATTCAAAAAAATTGTTTCTAATCATCCAGAAGGAGCATGGCTAGGACACAGAGGTTATTCTCTATCACCTCATATCATTGACAGGGCAGGACAAAGGGACTCTATTCTGGCAAGACAGGGTTTCTTCCAATTGAGAAAATGTAGCAGAAGCCACCCTGTGTTGTTTATTGTCGCATGGTCTGCAGTGAGCATTTTTGTGATGTGACTCACTCTCTTTTGTACAATACTATTAATAATAACGTTGCTATTACTGTTCATTTTCTTATCTCATTGCTGCAAATTCCTCTTAACGCATGATCTTTGCCTTTTGTGCCTCCAGCTGGATGGAAGGGGAGAAGCATATTTTTTTTAAGTGGGAATACTAATTTGGGGGATACCACCTCTAAGCCAGAACTACTTACGTTTTTAAAGATAACTTCTTATCTCTATAACAGAAGCAAATGGGTATCTGCTGGAACAGCATCCCCAGAGACAGTATAGAGCAATTGGTAGTGAAAGTCAATACTGCCCACTATATTTCTAGCCCAGGTCAGAGGCGCAAAGCAAACTTACAAATAGAGTGAATGAAACATATACAGAGCAAACAACAGTAACACCCGATTTTTTAATATAAAATCTTTTTGGACAATGAGGTATATGCAATTGCCATCACAGTTATAAGAGATCATACTGCTAATGACTCAGTGCTTACCCCAAAGAGCACATGAGAATATCTTACACTGAGTAGTATATAGAATCTGTATTAATTTCTCAAGTGATGGTTTCATTTGAAAAAAAAAAAAAACAAAAAAAACAGTGAGAGAAAGCAAAGCTAGAGCTGGGAAGATGCAGGTATAGATGTGCAAATATGCAATCCTAAGAGAGGGAAAGAGCAGTAAGGCAGGAATGAATCAAAGCATCTGAAAAGTGGTTTGAATGAAATGGCTCTTGTCATGAGAAAGTAGGTAACAGCATGACATCATTCCACTGCCACAACATGACATCATTGTGAAGACTACACTGATAGTGTTGACCCAAGATCAAACGTTCTCCTCTGACATGTTTCAAAAACTCCAAGAGAAGGGATGCCTATTTGGAACCGTATTTGCTTAATGATCTTCCATCGTATTTCAGTCTTTCTTTACAGATAGGTTTTCTTTCTAACTTTAGGTTTTACTAATCAAACTAATTGACAGACTAGCATTCAATTTTGTGGAAAATCAACGGCTTTAATATAGGATGATGTGTTTTTTTTCAGGGAGCTAATAAAAACTGTTCAACTTCCATTTTTTCTCATATCTGGTAATTACATTACTTTCTTGACTCAAATTGCTCAAAGTTATTATCCATGTTGATGATGCTATTGTAATTTACTGTACAGAGAAATGTACAGTAAATGAACATGCCTTTCTGTACTACCAAAATAGGAATGCAAGCATTTAACATTAAGTCAATGTGCTTAACTGTGTTCACACATGCTCTTGAACAGCAGAAAGATGCTGAATTGGGGGTTTTAGAGAATATTTGGTTAATATTGGGTAGATAATTCAATTGCTCTAAGTAACTATTTAGTTTCCAAAGAAACAAATACTAGTTAAAAGTTTGATAAAGTACCTTAGAAATGGATTCTAAAGAAGACCGGGACCTGGGGCGGTGAGTCCTGATGAATTCCTGTGTCCCCTACATGATGAATAAACAGCCCATGAGCAAACACGTTTTTTTAAAAAAAGCACCCGACCATTCAAGCAGCCAGATATTAGATTCTTCTTCCAGCAGTGGAAGCAAAAATGGTTTCCTATAAATTGGAGCTCCATGTATTTATGAAGGTGGTTACACTGAATCCCCAAAAGGATTGCACAAAGTTTACTAATTTGCTTCGGGAGTGGAAGCTGTGAGTTCGAATCCCGGGTCAGACTATGCAGCTAGTAGCTTTTTCTCAGCGGTTTTTCTAAGTAAGATCATGGTGTGTGTATCTTCCAGTGAAGGCATGCACATAGCCCGTGATTCCGTTAGATTTGATATTAAAACATTGGCATTCCCTGACAGGCAGGAGAACGCCTCTCATCATGGAAGAACTACCTCGACTCTGTACAGAAATCTGTCTGATGCAAAAAATTAGGAAGTGGAGGGGCGTGGTCTCACTTTGGCAACCTAGAAAGTGAATTAGTAGCAGAATTATTATCAGAACTTCGGTCTCAGAGAAAATGGCAAGAATTAAGATATCCAAAGCTATTTGCAACATTCTTAAACAGATAAGAGGCATTCGAACATGAAAAAGTCTTCTTTTGCGATGGTTTTAAGAGGAAAGACAAAGAATCAGAAGGAGGAGCCTCTTGTTAGCCTGGTCTATGTTGCTAAGTCCGACATGACTGATGTGTGGGCATGGGGGCGCCCGCTCTGAGGCAGGAGGGGGAGCAGCACCCACCCCCATGCCGCCCCCATTGTCCCCGCCACTGGTGGGGCTGGGGGGAGACCTGACACCGCCATCTCTGTCCCCTGCGGCTGTGGTGACAGGAGCGGGGACAGCTGTGGCACAGCCAGCAGCGGCCCGGCCCGGCCCGGCGGCAGTGAGACGGGGCCCGGCCCGGCCCGGCCCGGCGGCAGTGAGACGGGGCAGGGCCCGGCCCGGTTAGCGCCGGAGCTAGGGAGCGCGGCCCGGCTGCCGCTTGGCCGAAGTGACGCCCGGCACCAGCGGAACTGCCCCGGTGGTTCCCACACGGATACCTCCTCAGACGGTGAAACGGAGCGCACACCTGCTGCAGCCACTGTAGTGAGAAGGAAAAGGGGAAAAGCAGCCTGAGAGGCCAGAGAAGTGCCCGACCCAATAGCAAAACGAAACATATCTAAAAAGTAGGAATCTGCCACAGGCTGAGGGAGCCCGTACAAGCTCGCTTAAGCCAAGCTTTGTTGGGAATCAAGGTGTGATTTGCATAAAAACACCGTTTTCCCTCCTAGAACTGCAGCAAGTGGAAAGCCTCAGTCGGACAATGTAGAGACAATCTCCGAGAAGGTAGCTAATCTTGTTAATAGGGCTGTTAAGACACAAAACGCAGAAGGGAGTGATCTGAATGTAATGCTAGGACACATTACAAGATGAAAAAGAGATGGTTAATAAGGCTGCTAAATCTGCTATAGAGACTCTAATTACAGCTGGAAATCTTCAAGGGCCGGTTAATGATATTTTTCCCTTTAACTGACCCAGGGTGGGATCCTAATGTGGCAGTACAAATGGCAAAGTTAAAATGTTATCAGAATTGGACAGTACTTGTCCTAAAACATGCCATCCCTAAAGCAGTTAATTAGTCCAAATTATATGAAGGCACAAAAAAACAGAAATTAAACCCCTTCAGACTTCTTGAATAGGCTTAAAGAGGCTGCACAAAAATTCACAAATCTGGACTTCAAGGCATCTGCAGACTCGCCTAGCTTATTTGTTTATAGGCTAATCTGCAGATGACATAAAGAAAAAGCTGCCAAGGATGCATGAGACACATGACATAGGTAAATTGTTGAATTCAGCCTGGAAGAAATAGTTATGTGTATATATATATAAAATAGAGATTCAACAGACAGGGATAGGCGCCAGCAGAATAAAAGGGGTGATCAGGAAAAGTCATCTAATGTGTTGAAAAGGAGTTCTCCTCTAGACAAAGATCAGTGTGGTGTTTGCAAGGAAAAGGGATACTGGAAGAATGAATGTCTGATGCAGGCAAACAGGACACCCCCAATACCTGAATTAGCTGTAAATGGGAACTGACAAGGATTGAAGGGACTATCCCTCCAGCAGAACTTTCAGTTGTACCTAAGCCAGGGAAGGATGATGGTGAATTTCTGGTAAACATGGGGGAACATATTCTGCATTAAATACTTTAAAAGGGAAACTGAGTCAAGAGACTGTAAATGTGATCGGTGCCACAGGGTCTTCGCAGGGTCAGTAAAACAAGGTCTTTCTTCCGACCTTTAAAATTTAAGTTAGGAAAACAGTGGGTGACTCACTAATTCCTTTATATGCCAGATTCCCCAAAGGCATTATTAGGCAGGGATTTATTGGAGAAATTAGAAGCAGAATTCACATTTTCCAAAGAAGGTGGGAGTGAAAGTTACAATTTCTGCAACTAAATTTGTCAAAGAAGCTGCTATTTTCATATAGGAGAATTATGGTGAAATTCCCAAAGAAGTTGAAGATGCTGTCATTCCAATAGTGTGGGCCTATGACTTTCCTGGGAGACTGAGAAGAGCTGAGCCTGTGAGTATTAAACTCAAATTAGGGGCTACACCAGTAAGGCAGAAACAATAATATTTGAAATTAGAAGGCTATAGGGAATTGGCCTCTATAACTGAGAAGTTCCTTAAATTTGGGTTTAGAGGAATATGAATCTAGATACAACACACCCATCCTTCCATTTAAGAAGGCTGATGGTAAGAGTTACAGATTAGTGCAGGATTTAAGAGAAATTAACAAAACAGAAGATGTATACCCAGTTGTAGCAAACCCCTACATTATTTTGACCATGCTGACAAATGAATTAGGGTGGTTTACTGGTTTAGATCTCAAGGATGCCTTTTTATGTATTCCTGTGAATAAGAATAGCCAAGAACTCTGCTTTTGAGTGAGATAATCCTGAGACATGAAGGAAAATACAGTTTAACTGGATAGTTCTACCCCAGGAGTTCAAAAATAGACCAACAATATTTGGAAACCAGCTGGCAAAGGAACTGGAGGACTGGAAAAGACAAGAACCAGGAGTGATTATTCTTTATTATGTTGATGATACCTGAATTGCAGCTAGAATGCAAGTTGACTGTATCCAACCCAGTGTATGTCTGTTGAACTTTTTGGGACTAAATGAGTATAGAGTCTTGAAAGAGAAGGCACAGGTTGCCAAGGAAACAGTAGTTTACTTGGGGCTAGAAATCTTCTGTGGACATTGACAACTCAGCAGAGATCAGAAGGAAGTCATCTGCCATCTTCCACAGCCCCACATTGTGAAAGAGATGCAAGCCTTCCTGGGAGAGGTAGAATCATGCCACTTATGGATGCCAAATTATGGACTACTGATAAAACCTCTGTATAGAGCCCTTAAGGCAGATGAAAATTGAACCATCATGTGGACAGAGAACACCAGGGCTGCACTTAAGCAGCTGAAACATCCCTTGATGTCAGCCCCAGCTCTGGGTCTGCAGGACTTGACCAAGCCTTTTGAACTCTTTATTTATGAGTGGCTGAATGTTGCTCTGGGGGTACTGGTGCAGCACCTTGAAGGTCAATGAAAAGCTGTGGTCTCCTTTTCAAAACATCTGTGTTAGTCAGAGGTGGCCTGGGTGTTTGAAAGCTGTGGTGGCTACTGTCATCCTGATACAAGAGGCCCATAAATTCACCCTCGGGCAGCACAAATTCAAGTATGTGCCCCACACACTGATAACTGTACTGGAACAAAAGGGAGGACACTGGCTATCTCCTAACACAATGCTTAAGTATAACCGTGTTGTTGGAAAGAAATGATGTTACCCTAAAAACAACATCTGTTGCAAATCCTGCAATGTTTTTGTCATCTACATTAATTGACAACATGCCTGAGCATGACTGTTTACAAAAAATAGAAGAGGCCTATTGCAGCAGACCAGACCTGAAGTGCATGCTTCGGGACAATCCAGAATGTATACAGATGGAAGTAGCTTCATGAGAAACAGTAAGCAAATTAATGCAGTGACAGCCATGAATAAGGTGATTGAGGCAAAGGCCTTGCCATCAGATGTATCATCACAAGAGGCTGAACTCATTGCACTGACAAGAGCTGTAGAACTGAGTGAGGGCAAGAAGGTGAGTATATGGACTGATTCCAAATATGCCTTTAGTGTTGTCCATGCCATGGAGCCATTTGGAAGGAGGGAGGGCTATTAACTGCTCAAGGTAATGAAATTAAGTGTGTTGAACAGATCCTCACACTCCTGCAGAGTATCTGGAAGCCTTCAGAGGTAGCTATTATGCATTGCAGAGGTCATCAAAAAGGGAAAACAAGTCCCCATCTGAGAAATTGCTTTGCTGATGAAACCATGACTCAGGGTTGGCCCCACAATTTGCATGGGGCCAGTCTTCAATCCAAAAGGTGTCCAAAGCTCTTAATAAGAACAGTTACTGGATTGTAATCAATTGCCATCTTTAGATGGGAGTCATAACTGGCTATTGATTGGTGTTTTAATGGAAGCAAACTGTACTGAAAGGTGGAAACAAGTCAATAATACTCTTCGGCCCCTGAGTGGCCTAATAGGTCATGGGAATGGATACAGTTCCCTGTGCAGTTACAAAAGCTACAGAAATGGTCATCCTTCCTTCATACTGCCATGGAAAGAATAAGCCCAAGAACTGTGAGGAAGAAAGGAATTAACATGGAGACCAGTTCAACTACTGTGATAGAGACTAGTTCAACCACTCAGGACAGAGTTGTATTGGATATGTGACGGTAAGGCCTGAAAAATCCTGCCCTTAGATAACAGTTGTGTGAAGTGGTACTGTGGTAAACACAGACTAGAGACTAGACAAGGTATTGTTTGTCTCTAAAAAGGGGGGGGGATGATGCTTGATTTGTGTGATTTTTTTTCTTTTATATATTCTCTGTTTTCTTTACACAAATATTTGCAGTAGTCGACTTGTAACTTTACTTCAGTATTTTCCTAGGGAGAAGGGACAAAACACATTCCAAGACCCCTATGCTATTTCAGCTCTCCTTAGAAACCAAGATTGAAAACAGAGTTTAGGCCTCATGCGTTGTGAGGAGAATTTAGAAGGTTATAGAGCTGGGGGGCATGACTACGCTGAGTGTACAACTAATTGGGGATGCTTCCTGATACGCTAATTTGCATAATCTATAAAAATCGTACATGTTATGCAGGGTGTGCATCTTCAGTGTTTTCCAGCTGATGAATTGTGTATCTAAGGATCCTTATAGAAAGGTAACCCCTTTTTATTGCTCTGTGTCTAGCGTCTATTTCTAGGACTACAGAAAAGGGCATGAGTATATGCTAAAAGGATACAAAAAAAAAAGGACAGCCAGAAGTAAAACAGATCCCAAATACTCACTGAGGAAACAATGTCCTGAATCAAGTCGTATTTGCTTAGCAATAAGGGAACTGATAACTGATGGCGACCTTTTACTAATAGTGATGCATGTGAATACGAAATGAGTTACTTGCTTATGGGAAGAGTGGCTGATGCTTTCTATAAACTAGTTCTACTCCTTTCTAGGTGGTCTGAATGAATGATGGGAAGGATTTGATACGGCAGAGGGAAGGAGAGAGAATTTCTGTGGTTGAAATACCTGTACTGGCACACAGGGCTTTGCATATGAATTTCTCATACAACTACTATCCATTAGGAGTGGAATCCTAATGGTCTGGACATTAAATAGAATTAGAGAAAAAAGGAAATATACTTCTAAATTGTTTATGCTCGTGGTCTATTCATATGCATGGCAAAACAGATTTAGTACTAAAACATAAAAATCTACAACATGAACAAAGCAGTCAAATAGGACAATGGAGACAAAATGGAAATGTAACAGATTAAACAAACAGTAGGATCTACATTTTATCACATAGAATTCTAGCAAAAAATAATATTCTCAGCTCACTGCAAGAACTGGCTCTTCTCAGCATGGTCAGCTGTTTGAAATATTATATCCAATATAAACCTCCATGTAAGGCTTGATAAATCTTTTGTGAAGACTATGTAGACTTTTTTTTTTTTAATTAATAAAGGAAAAGAGAGAGCAATAGTAATCATTAAGGTAAAATAAGATTAGCTGAGCACATAAACAAACAGCAGGCAAATAGAATTAAAACTGTAGTTAAATTGAACTTCACTTGATGACAGAATCAGTTAGATTAATCAGTCATCTGAGATTATCAAATCCAGCCTGTGACCAGACATCAGCCTGTCAAGTAGATCATGGCACAAAGTACCCCATCCAGTCTTCTCTTAAATATCACACATCCATCCAGGGATGGATGACTCCACAGGCTGTCCAGGTGGCTTGTTCCAATGCTTAACAACTCTTTCTGTGAAGAAATTCTTCCTGATATCCAGCCTGAACTCCCCTGGTTCAGACTCTCCTTTCATCCTAGTCACCTGGGAGAAGAGGTCAGTCTCACTTAGCTACACCCTCCTTTCGGGTAGTTTTAGGAAGTGATAAGACCCCTGAGTCTCCTTTTCTCCAGGCTATGTAACCTCAGATCCCTCAGCTTCTCCTCAAATGACTTACCTCTAGACTCTTCAGCAGCTTCATAGCCTTTCTCTAGACAATGTAGGGAACAGAAAAATCGTGAATGATCTGAGGGTAAAAACAAATGTCTTCATCGGTCTTGGAATGCTGTCTCTCTAATGAGACCACAAAGTGGCATTAGAAGTCAATCACTTTGGTTTACTGGTTTATTTTCTAATTAATTATCACAAAGGAGCAATATGATCCCTGAAAAGAGTGCAGGTAGATGCTGTATTGGGATCCTTGCAGAAGACGTTGAACCTGAGGAGCTGGTGATCTTGAAAATATACATTTCTCCTATTGGAACTTGCACTTGAGGATGCCATATGTTATTAATATGATTTGTAAATTAAAACATCTATTTGGGAAAGGTAAACTGTATAGGGATCAAGGGATGGAATGTATTGACCCTGACTGGGAGATCAGTGTACACAGTGTACACTGTAACTAACGTGAGACTATGCAGGCGGCTTCTGATCAGCGCTGCTATGATACCTCCTGCATGGACTTGCCTTTAAACAGACCTGTTTTCTTGTAAGGAAGTTAAAGATGACCTCAAATGACTTAAAGGGTGAGTTTCTTCCCCCAGACAGTATCTGCTATCTGCAGTGTGCAATGGGAAAATCCACTGGGGTACTGTTCAATGGTGCATGCAGTGCCCAGCACCTGAGGAGATGTAAGATGTTACTATCTACACACCTCTTCTTAGCCTGTCTTTTTGAAGTAACCTTATTAAGCCACTTGTTGTTGGGTCTTTCTCATTAAAATGTAGAGAGACCCCTGCACCAGCTCACTCTCACTTCACCTCACACCTTCATGCAGAACATATGGTATTTGGTGTTATCAGACCAAAGAAATAGAGGTTTGCTTAACTACTTTTTGGAAATAAGAATGGTAAAAATGAAAGATTATTTCATAAGAAGAATTTTTAACTCCATAGGGAAACTTAAGGAGAAGTACCAATATATATATGATACACTAGAGAGAATTTGGACTCTTTTTTTTGTTAAAATACTACCACCTTAAGGTCACCTGTAAAGAGACTATCAGAGTCTCTATGAGAATGGGTATAGCAACACTGGAAATAATCAGCACATGAATATTTTTCAGCTGTTAAAATAATGAAAGCACAGAACTCCAAATAATGCTCAGCCTATGTGCAACTTCAGGCTTTTTTCTGGAAAATAGTTAGTCTTATTTAACAAAGAAATACTAATAAACAGATTGCTATGATCATGAGCACTGATGATGATCTTGAACTCATAAGCTATATATTATAAACAAATCTGGTCATTATGAGATAAAACACTTTCAGTGAAAAGTATCTGTAATGTCAATGAGTAACTTTGATTATGGGTCATCATTATGGCCATAAGTATATGGGTCAGAGTTCTAATTCTTAAACTATTCTTTGTAATTTGAATTGGTAATAATGTAAAGGAACAAAAAAATAGATTTACAAGTAGAAATTTATTACAAATTGCAGTGAGAGTTCCCAAGTCACTTACCTAAATAAATAACAGCTTTTTGAAAGCTATCTGGAAAAGTAAATTTCCCACTTGAATGTGTGAATGTGCCAATATTTATTGAGTTCTATGATACACCAATTTTATGTAAAGGGGACAAGATTAAGTGTATGCAAACACAAATAATAAATCATACCTTCCTTCATATGAAAACTTGGAAAACTATTGTATGTGAAGGTGTACATTCTCAAGCACATTATGCTATGAATGCTAAAAACCTTCAGAGTTCTAACAACGTGGAAAACAACTTAGACACTCCCCATTGCTAACAGCACATTACCAGAAGCTTAAAATGGTACTTCTGTATTGTTAAAGTTCTCTTCTATCTGACTGACATTTTACTCATCAAAACAAAATTCAGGTTTTCCACCTTTTAGGATGGAAAGAACAGTAGGGGGAGCTCAAAGCTTTTTCTTTTCTTTTTTTTTTTTTTTTTTTTTTTTTAATACTTGTAAATCTCAGCCTTATGACTAGGTTCTTAGCAGAAGCAGGTATAAGTGACAAAAGTTTTGCCTCATAAATATAAGAAGTTTGAATACCCTACATAGTTCAAAATAAAGCTACAATTACTCTCAGTATCCAAACTAAAACTTAACCACTGATTCCTCTGAAAATTTCCCAGTCTCTTCAAAGTTGCAGTTCTGTTAAACACTCTTTATTTTGGGGTAAAAGAAAATTATCTACTTTCATTCTCCTTAAATATGTAACCATCAAAACAAAACAAAAAATTTGGATGATTCTTTAATTTAGATTCTATGTAAGGCAATGGAAACCCACAATTCAAAATACTGTCATATTAGGAAGCAGTCCCATAGAAATACAGTACCCTGACAATTATACCCATACCAAGGTAATTAATATATGGGTTTTATCCAAATTGGTATTTAAAAAATCTTAGCACTCTATCCAATTGTCTATGTATGTCCAAAGCAGCATTTTCTAAGTGTTGAAAAGTCTCTTTTCTCTGTCTCTTAGGACATGTTATCCTTTTGCCTACTAATGAATTTCTGTAATCCCCTTAAATATGATTATAGATTCACCAATCTTCCTTAAGAGTATAGTGCACTATCTAAATTCCATGTTTACTGCAGGGGAATTTGACTAATAACAGCAATCACTGCACTGCTACTGTTAGCTGTGCATCTCAAGCATGGCAATTTTTTTCTATTTCTGCCCAAATTCAAGCTCACAAATGGTCCCATGCTGGTTCAGGAAACATACTATCTGGCTATCTGAGGTTATAGTTATATAAACTGAGGTTATAGGTATAACTAAAGTTATGTAACTGTAACTATAGTTATAAAATGAGGCTTGCAATTCAACCCACATTTTTACTTCAGTACGTAACTGAGTGCCTTGATTCCTGCTCAATACTTCCTAAAGTATCAAATGGAAGCCAATTATTTTGCTATCTTCAAACTCACTTTTCTCCATTACTTTAAATACTTCCACGGAAATACTACTTTTGTCAAGTATTTGTGATGGCTTTACGTAAGACTTAATAAGGACCATTTTTTCTAAGTACCACAAACTTTTCTAATAGATCTTTGTATAGAGAAAGAAAGATACCTCCTGTATTAGTGTACTTGCACTTAGAGGAAAACACTGATCACCTGTTGTCCTAAGATCCTTCTCTGCATTCACTTTAAAACCATAAATACTTGAAACAGTCTCCTGATGGACTTCTGTTATAATGTTTTTAAATTATATATATCAATAAAAATAATTTAATTGCTCATCTGAAAATGCAATTGACTAGGTCATAACTTTTATACTTATATCACTTATCCCTCACACATTTCCTTATGATTTTCATTGGGAGATTTGGTAGTAAGGTGCAAAAGATATTGATGCTCCTATTAATACAAGTCAATATGCATATACAAAGTACAGAATTCATTCTGAAGGCTTCTAAATTCTTGCATTTATTTTGTGTAAAAATTGCACATTGAAAAGATAATTTTATGAAGTACTACATGCAAGTGGGTATTTATTTTCTGTTCATCTTCACTGGAAAAAGCATTTTTCACTTTACATACTAAACTTTGGTACAAGATGGTGAAAAGTATTGAAGAATGCTTTGATTTTGGACAAGTCTTCCATTATAAAATTATAGGCAATGAGATAGTTATCCATGGTCATTCTAGTGACGTACTTTGGATTGCAAGAAAATAGCCTCAGCTGACGCACCTTTGGATGATGGAAAGATTTATAAATAATACTTTCCCATGAAACGCCTGAAGAACTACCTCTCTCTGGGTAAAGTGTAACTCTTGCCTCCCTGTCCTGCAACACAGTGAGAACTAAGATGGGAATGAGGGCCTATCGGTTTTTGCTTCCTAATAGTTAGACTGAAATAGTCACTCAACAAACTGGTGGAGTCACACGATTACAATGTGTATGTTATATATATTAAAGGGAGCTCAAGGTCTGACGCTCCTGCATATGATAATGAAAAACAGTGCGATTCCATTGAAAATTATGGAGTTACTATGCTACAAAACTTAAATGAAATCAGAATTGGGGAGCATATATCCAAGAGTAGACTGTAGGGGAAGCATAAAAGCTAGAACAGAATGTTTGAGGTCTTAGATAAATAATCCAAATATACAGTGCCATTAGCCCAGCAAAGCATGGGAAGTCCTACTGATGGCAAATGAACTAGACATTATACAAAGCCTCTTTAGGTTAATAAATATGTGTGATTTTATATATATATAACTTATTTTGGACTTGCACAAAAATAAGAAATCCATAAAGAATAAAAGCCACCTTGTTAAAA
Organism: Parus major; assembly: GCF_001522545.3. Taxonomy (NCBI): domain Eukaryota; kingdom Metazoa; phylum Chordata; class Aves; order Passeriformes; family Paridae; genus Parus; species Parus major. The sequence goes on along the minus strand of NC_031799.1, from coordinate 34,144,759 downwards.
ATTCAAGAAGCTGAAATAAAAATGTGATGTGATTAACATAATAAATGCACATAAAAGGTATTTTGACAGAAACAACAGTATTTCTATGATGCCAAAATATGAATTTATAATTTACGTCACAGAGGTGGAAGATTAGTATCCCCCATGATATATCCTGGGCTGAATAGTTAATCACAGGCTTTACTGAAACATTTGGGAGGAGATTTTAACCTATATAACTGTCAAACAATAAAAAAACAAATAAGGATCCATAATTGGCGTTCATTTCATGGTAAAAGCAATAAAATAGGACAAAAGTAATCAGAGAAACAGCAGGTGCCAATACTGAAGAAGTATTTCTTTTCAGTCAGTGGCCATACACTGCAGTATCAGCTCATACTCTACCAATTTATTAATGTAATTTGTGTCATGTGGCTGTGTCAAGTGTGGTGAGACTTTTTGCTTTGTTTTGGGTTTTTGGTTTTTTTCAGGGTTGAAATTTATGATCCTGTTCCACCACACTTGTGTAGAACAATACAGGAACAACTGGCTTATGCAGGTGATCCAGCAGCTTATTCCCACAGAAGTGGTGGTCTGGATCATACTGTGCCTACTAGACGTTTTCCATGAGAAGGACTGAAGGGTCAACTGAAACTTTGTGAAAGACAATGCAAATCCTTAAACTAACAGCAAACTCTGGGAAAACACCCAGTCAAGCAAGCAAGCAAGCAGCCAACCAACCAAAAAAATCCTAACGACCAAAAAAATTCCCACCCAACACAATACACCAGATCAGTTCCGCGCACAGCTAGGGGTCCAAATCACGCGGCTGGCAGCCTGTCCTGAGCCTGTGGCACCCCCGCCGTGCCCCCCAAGCGCGGCGCGCTGCGGGACGCGCACGGCCGAGCGCGCCGCACCAGGAGCGCTGTGACGGACAATGCTGGCTCCCGGTGCGGCGCGCTCGGCCGGGGGGCGCGCTCCGCACCGCGCTGCGCTTGGGGGGCACGGCGGGGGTGCCACAGGCGCTGCTCCGCACAACACCCCTCTGCTGGCGCGGGGGAAAGTAATATTAAAGAGATGCGTCTGAAGAACAAACGCGTTTCGAAAAATACTTGAGCTTTTTCAGAGATGGGCCATCCATAAGAAGCTTGACATGCAAACAGGTAGAAGGAAAGAATTTTCTAAAATTCCACATAAATCAAGTGAAAAGACGCGGGGGGTGGGGTGGGGGGGTTAACTCTTTCCCAGTCCTTAGCCTGTACCTTAGCACCTTGGCGGGCACCTTTTGCTTTGAAATACGTAACACTGAGAAACATTCAGAAGATAATTTGTCAAAACTACACACACTGGAACAAATGGATATCAGTTGAAGGAAATCACAAATACTGGATGTTATTCATTTAACAGCAGAGAAACAGCAGACACATTTTATTTGGGTTTTTTATTTCCCTTAGAAAAAGAAATAAACAAACAAAAAAACCCCACAAACAGAAAACAAACAAAAAACAAACAACCCAAACAAAACCAGCAAAAAAGAAACTGATTAAGAGGGCATACTGGAAGGATAATTTGCTCAACTCAGACATACTGACAGCCTCCAAATTTACTGGAAGCATTCACAAACAAGACTGGGATGTACCTATGCATAACACTGCGCAAGTATCTTCTTAATGCACAATGGCAACCAAAAAGCACTCACAAGATATCCCATTGCTTAATATGGGAGGCTCACTAATTATGAAAGTCCTATGATGTTGCTATACACAATCTTCTGTTTTACTGCCATATGAGTACCAAGTTCAGATACCATTTGGAACCCATCAAAAAATCACAGGAAACCTGTCTTAGGCAGAAGAGACAGAGGAGAGTGACAGTAAATATCTTCAGGCATATGGAAGGAAGAAATTGAAAACTGGGATAGATTACTGCAAAGAATGTTACAGACATGATAAAACATAGTGGTAGTTTCCAAATTTTTACTGTCTTATTAGTAAGAAGACCAAAGACACAAGGTGTTTTATACCGTCTTTTCTCCCTCTGTCAGTCTCATTTTTAATTTCCCATGGCAGTAAGCAACATTAAAACTTTTCACACGCAATGGTCTGGTATGAGCCATGCAGTGGAGACTGCTTGGATAGAGGAATATGATACTAGTTCTATAGGGAGGCTTATCAGGAAGTATCTGTCCAGGATTGGGTAACAGTATGGATAGTATCTATGGATAATAATTACCTGTATAGGCAATAAAGATTTCTGTCATTTACTGATAGTTGTTATTAGGATAAAATATTTATAAAGGATGTTTCACATTTCAAAACAAATGCCAACCATTATGGAATTGAGGTCTGGAAAGAAATTTCCTCATAGGTTTATTATCATGTAATTGTCCATAATGGGGTTCTTCTGACTTCCACTTAGTCATGAAGCAAATGAGTAAAACAGTGTATAATAGCTATCTGCTGATGCCATATTCAGGACTAGATGGCTCAGCCATTAAAAATCTGAAAACATCTATTCTGTAAATATTTGAAATCCAGTTATATCAATAGAAGTGGTACATAAAGATTACAGTTATAGTCAGTGGGGTGTTTTCTCTCATTAAAAATGCAAAATTAACTGACAGTTCTGCATTTAACATTTTCTATATGCCTTCTATACTGAGCATATAAAACAGTTAAGAAAGTTTAGTCTAACTTCTTCTATTGCAGACTATTACAGTTTTTATTAGAACAGTGTGCCTTCAGTTTTGGAGAGGATGTTGATTCTGTTTACCTAAAGGTTGGAAAGTCATTGACCTGTTCCTTACAGGTCCTAACTTTTTTCAAGAAGTGATTCCTGGAGATTGCTGTGGGTTTGGACACAGCATACAAAACACCCAGCAAGTATTTCTTGTGAGCTTTACCATGCATTCACCTTTACTCTTTTGGACTCTGGCATTTAGAAGAAAACTTAAGTATTTATCTGGAAAAACCTGATAATTATTTTCTTGAAGTAAGCTCCTCTCTTTTTTGTTACTTGTTGTCTCTGTAATTCAGTGTTGGCACTTTAGAAATCTTAATTGCATGTAATATTAACGCATCTGGGACCAGAACACAATACAGGTAAATACATAGATACATTTATATCTTACATACAGGTTTTAAAAGAGAGAATATGCTTTGAATGAAATATAATCTATTCTTAATAACTGGAACTATCCAATTTTGACTAAAAGTCATTGCATGGAATAAAGAAAAAAGATTCCAAGTTGAATCAACCAGTTTTATACATTATATATAGCAGTACAATATAGATCCATGTGGAAATCATGCATTTTTTTTTCAGCAACGATTCTGTTCATGCTCTAAAAAATTGCCTGAACGTATTATTTTCCTGATTGTTTTATTCTTTTATGTTTATTCTTAATTCCCTCATTGTCTTACTCTTTATGGCAGACCTTACTTAAATAATTTTGTCAGTACATATGGAAGCTTTTAAGAAAGAGCATATGAGTTTCAAAACAGATGTCAGCAGGTGCTGGTGAGGTATCAGACATGGAGCTAGAAGACAGAAAGTGATGTGCCTTTCTACCCATTACCTTGGCTAGTACCAGATTCACAGCCGATTTGGCAACATTCCTAGATACAAGTAGCTTGAAATGGAGGTGGCCAAGGAAAGCGCAGGTGTGGGAATTCTGTGAGGAGTTTATGAATTCACAAAAACTAGAAGGTGCATGAGTGCATTCTACTCGATTGTATGCCATCACTCTCGGGGCTACCGAGAGCTAGGTGGGGAAAGCTTTCCAGGGACTGGGCCTGAGGCAGGGGCTGGGGTGAATAGAACTCACCGCAGCCGAGTATCGGCCACACCGGTGGCGTTCCGTGGGGTGTCCCAGCGCGTTCGTGCGGAACGCACGGCTTTGCCTTCCCAGCAGGGAGTCAGGGCGCTAAACCTTCCGGGTGCCTGACCGTGTGAGTATGTCTTCCCATTCCGGCTAAAGGTGGAAAAGGCATTTTCGTCTCCTTATTCCTTCCTTCCTTCCTTTCAGCCGGCCACATTTTCCGCCAGTCCCTGCCAACCCAACTCATCTCTCCTAGAATGGGAACCGAATGAAAATGTGTGCCCACGATTAAAAAATAAAGAAGCGAAAGCAAACACGGCGTTAGGGAAGGCGCTGCCCGGCAGGACAAACTGGAGCAGGCACAGTTCCTCGCAGCCATTTGGCGTGAGAATCCCTTCAGTCTCTCCCCGCACCCCCTCCTCGGCTCTCGTCCGCCGCCGCAGGGCGGGCGGGGCGGCCCTGGGGGGCGGCACAGCGCGGGCGGGGGCTCGGCTGCCCCGGGCGCTCGCCCCCACCGCGCAGCGGGGCGGAGAGAGAGCGGGAGCGGCGGCGGGAGACGGGCCGCCATATTCCTGCCGCACCACGCCCGCGGAGCCCAACCATTTAAAAGCCGGTCGAGCTCGACCCCTGCTAGTGCACTCGCTTCCCTTTCCGCTGTTCTGTCGGCAACGCGGGCAGGGCCGAGCCGAGCGGAGCCGAAGAGCGGCAGCTCCTTGACAGCGAGCTCCGCTTTCCC